>NW_028261392.1:8887842-9100342 GCF_051295495.1 Thamnophis sirtalis
CTCCCCGAAGGATGAAATATTTTTGGAAATATTAAAAAGGCAGAATAAAGGAGAAATGAAGAAACATGCTCTTGGAAGCAGAAAGCAGCCTCCAAGTTTTTCTTAATAGCCCCCAGCAGATAAAATGTTTTTTTCTGAAAATAAGACAGGATCTTATTTTCTTTTGACCCCTGAAATAAGCACTTGGCCCTATTTTCAGGGAGGTCTTATTCTTTTTGAGGTGCAGCAGGCCCCTTAAACTTGGCCTGTGGCCCGTGGATCAGCTGATCCAGAGAGGGCCAGAAGTTCTGTCTCGGTTTCTGGCGCACTCTTGCCAGCCCCAACTGGACCTGCTGCTCTTTTTGCAGCCTCCACTAAGAGAAGAGGTGTGGTAGGTAGGGTTTTCAGGAGCAGCCTCCGTGAGGCCATTTCACATGGCTGGCAGGTGCATGTGGGACACATGGGGAATGTTCCCCCCTTCCCCCCGCCAGGAAATGGTAGGGACTGTCTCTGCATGTGTTTAAATATTTTAGGGGAGGGCTTATTTTCAGGGGAGGGTTTGCGCTCAAAAGCCCAATTGGGTTTATTATCCGGGGAGGTCTTATTTTCAGGGAAACAGGGTATTTTGTGCCCATTAAGAAAGATTGGGCCAGCATATTCAGAAACCAGCCCCTGTTTCCCTGCCCCAAGCAGAAACTGTGGAGGCCACCTTTTAGAAATGCAGATGTGGTAATCCATTTAGAAAGACTGGGTCAGGGCAGAAACTCAGATAAGCAACAAACAAAAGGTTGACAAAATTAGCTCAGACAAGCACCTAGGGTTTGCATTGCCTCTTTTGCCTATACAGCCAGCAATGACCCCTACGTGACCCCATAGGCATCTGAAAACAGCTAATAGAATACATGTTCTTGCACAGGAACAGCAAGCTCAAGTGCAAAGGCCAAAGAAGCTATAAAAACTCAATTTTGCCTGTTGCCCAGAACCTCAAACTCATGTGGTTCTGCTTCATCAATAAACCATCTTTCTAATCAGCCTCCATGTTTTGAGTGTCCTTGCTTGGAATTGAATCAGATGGATATTTCTTCCTACAATTACACACAGGCGCGCGCGGGCACACACACACACACATTGAAGGACAGTAGCTACAATTCATTAGTTAATGACTAAACTGAACCTGCCAAATCACATTTGCATTTCAGTGCCTGGATTTCAAGAGTTTTCCTTACTAGGCAGGTAAGGACCAAACCAGCTTTCTTTGTTCCATGTTTACAAAGCCAATATGCTTAAACAACAACAACAACAACAACAACAACACTTGACTTTTATTGGCTTCTCTATTAAAAATGCAAGCCTTATCTTCTAAGGCCACTGCTTTGTCATAGCAAATTTATTTTCTCTTGCTGAAATGGATTGTGCATATTACATTCAACTCTCCTTCCACCCCCCCCCCCTCAAACAAGGCTTTAACTTAGAGAGCAACTGCTAACTCAAAGAATTTGTTCAAGATAAAAATCAATTAAGGACACACCAACAAGTTGATTTATCACCCCAGCTGGGCAGTGGTAGAGGCCAACTATTACTCAGGTTAAAACTTAAGTGCCAGAATTAGGCTGTTGTATAATGTTATGCAACACATTCTTACCATACCACAAATCTTGCCTTAAATCAGATACATTACCTTAGTTTAAAAGCACCAGAGCATTTGCTAATATATCTGTTTATTTCCCTCTCCACCCCCTAATTTGGGAATCTCAAAATTAATATGGCTGTGACTCCTCTACTCTGAATCAAAAATGTAAACAATGATCCAACTTCCTTTTTCATAACACAGTATTGTGGTTTTTATCATTTTTTCCCCAGATCTATTTCTTTCACTCCAGAAACCTAAATAGTCATTTTTGGGGAGTGTGGTTAGGCAGACAAGGAATTTATCTCTGGTGCATAAGCTCTCAGTATACATACAAAAAAACAAAGAAACATAATCATAAGATACTAATAGTAGAAGTTAATGGGAAAGATGAGAAGGGTAATAATAATAGAGGCCTTGATAAATATCCTTAGACATAAGGATCTGGAAATTAGGTGTTCGCAGAGTAGCAACAAGAGGAAAAAACTTTGTGTCTAGTTGTTTTGACATGCATAATATACTATTATATTAAATAAACATTTAGTAAAATATTTAGTAAAACTAGCAAAAATATAATAGTTGATATAAAGATGCTTCCTAATCAAATATTTGTAACAATTTGCAAGAGAAGTATCTATATATTAACTGTTCCAACCCACCACATGTAATCCAGATGCTGCTTTTGTCATAGTTGGGTGTTGTAAATTCCCATAGTTGAATGTTGTTAATTCCCATGGTTGGATGTTGTTAATTTCTGTATTTGGATGTTGTTAATTCCCTAGTTGTTAATTCCCTAGAAGCAAACTCCTTATACTTGATGAACACTTCTTCTCCGTAGAATTATAGATAATTATATTCAATGTTTAGAAGCACCAAGAGTTTGGGGCATTAGGGAGATGCTAAGGTCTTGTTGAACATACTGGCTCTCCTCTAGATGACAGCTGTATATCCATCTGTGCAGAATTCCCTCCCAATTCTCATTCAATCTGATACAAGAGAACTTGATTTCAAAGTTTTCATTCAAAGCTGAAGCACTTTGAATGAAAGTGAAATTATAATGGATGGAATGTGATGTCCTTGCACCTATTTAGTTATGAGATTAATCTGTGCGAATGTCCCCTCTTCTAATTTCACAATTCCCTTTGCAATGATCTGTTACTTTTCCGGTTTGAACATTTCTAAGAAATAGAAGATTTGTTTTGAGAAATTGGAGCACAGTTAAGAAGTTCCTTTGGCGTCAGTGAAATCATGATTACCAAAACTCAGATATAACATAGGATTATAATTCTTCATTGATTCATTGTGGGGGAAGAAACTTAAATGTCATCAACATCTTTTAACGACCCCATAATCCCCTGCAAGGTGGAAACTGAGCAATTGAATGGAGCTGAGTGATTACTGGCCAGATGCCCTTCCTGTTGCCAATGTGGAGTTATATTCAGCTCCATATATTCTCATCATGCTCAGAGAGAGAGAAATCTGCCTCTACCTAGGATGGAATTCACAGTCTTCTGATTGTGACACAAGGGCTCTACCTTTAGGCCACCGCACCACTCAAGAAACTTAAATGTGATAATAAATATTTAGAGTGAAATTGCAGGATTTCGTGGGATATAATAACAAGGTCTATTATAGAGTATGTACAATGTACTCCACAGTAAACCCAACCAAACTTGCAGTAGGAAGGAAGCTGGCTAGAAGATTATTAAGTTACACACTTTGAGCTTGTAAGGATCCAGGATGAAGTGAAAAAATAATGCAGTGACTTGGGTTTAAAACCAACCCTTTGGGTCATTCATAAATCCTGCAAGACTTCACCAATTCCCAAGTTCATCTAACCTGTCATGATATAATATTAGAAAGCTTAATTTCAAATCCCCAAAATGACAGATAATATGAGAATTTAACACCATCACCATCAGTTAAACTATCTGCAAATGGCAGGCCCTGTACTCTACAGCAGGGGGCCCCACCTGTTGGCCATGGGCCTACTAGTGGGCCATGAGGGGATTGCAACCAGGCTGTGAAAATGGCCGATGAGAGATCACATGTGCAACATCTCCTTACTTGAGCGAGCAGAGGGTCAATGTGTAAGCACACACTCATTTGTGTGAGCAGTGGGCACAGATGCACACACCACTCACAAAAAAAATGAAGCTGCATGCATGGGGCGCCATCCCCTCACCCCCCACCGATCCATGAAGTCAGAAATGTTGAAGAACTCTGCTCTATAAAATCAACTGAAGTCCTGCATAGCCCAACCACAATTGTTTTCCAGAATATCTAAAGCTGTAGAACATCTATCTTTTTTTTTTAAGTATTCACTTGAAGTTTCAGATGTTATTAATATTTCACTTTGTTCTCCTACATGACAATCAACCATCAAACTGAGGAAAAAGCTAAATACGATGGGGGCAAAAGTCTGATTTTAGGATTCATAACAAAAGCCATTGGGTTATTATTATTTGAATATGGATATATAAGCATGAGAATATACCTGTTAAAATCAATATATGCATTTTTTTAAAAAAATATGGTAGGGAAGAAACGAAACAAAATTGTTTAGTTTTAGGATGACAGCTTGTGATAGCAATGCAATCTTCACATATTATAGCACCAACATTAAGAAAATAATAATAATAAAGCCTTGATTATATTTCCCCCTTATATACAACTTCCAAAATATGTATAATACTATAAATATCCTGTCTTCCTACATATGACAGTATTTCTCCTCATGAGCATGGCTTCTGCTCTATTTTTAATTTTAAAAAAGAAGGAACAGCCTGAACTTAAAATTTAAGTAATTTTAATTACTTAAATTTTATTCTTAAATAATTTAAGAAAATAAAATATCTTGTCTATATCCCTTACTGTCCTCCTAATGAACTTAAGACATTTACCTCATTGTAAATATCAATGATTGGCTGAGGGAAATCTAGTCTTGGAAATTGAGATATTATATGTGGCTTAAAACAAATTTTTGTTTAGTTTTGTGGTTCCTATTGAAACTTAAAGATTGAGTTTAAGTTTAAGTTCTAAGCAAGAATCACATGCATTTCTCTATCAAGCCAAAGTACCAGTGAAAGGAAACGGTTCTACCACAAAACCGCGGATGACAAAATCGCGGTCGACGAAAGCGCATATGTGACATCATCACAGCGCGACGAAAAAGATCGAAAAAGATCGAAAAATGTAAAAATAAAGCTAAAACCTTCCCCTAAACCCCCCAAACCTAACCCTAAACCTAACCCTAAACCTAACCCTTAACCTAACCCTAAACCTAACCCTTAACGTAACGAAAAACCTAACGCTAACCCTTAACCTAACGCTAAACATAACGCTAACGCTCTAACCCTAACCCTAACCCTTAACCTAACCCTAACCCTAACCCTAAACCTAACCCTTACCTTTATGTGAATCGGCTTGCTGTAATTTAATTTTTATTTCAATTTTTCGATCTTTTTCGTCGCGTTGTGATGACGTCACATACGCGATTTCGTCGACCGCGCTTTTGTGGAACGCACTTTTGACGGGTCACGAAAGGAAACTGATTCTAAACAGCCTCTTTATGTTGTATCCAATTTTAAACTGTAAATCTCTCTTTAAACAGCACATTGAAAAATCAGATCTCATGTGCAATCAACTGACATGACAAAGAGAGGGGAAAATAGCTGGCAACAACATCATATTTGTTGTCTGAAGTTCTGAATCTTTGAAGGTATTTTGCATGCTTCTACAGTAACTCATATACAACAATGCAGGATAATAGAATAACAGAATTGGAAGGGACCTTGGAGGTCTTCCTGTCCAACCCCCTCCTCAGGCAGGAGACCCTATATCATTTCAGACAAATCTCTTCTTTAAAACCTTTAGTGTTGGAGCATTCACAATTTCTGGAGGCAAGTTGTTTCACTGATTAATTGTTCTAACCATCAGTAAATTTATCCTTGGTTCTACGTTGGTTCTCTCCTTGCATTCTCCTTCCTTTCCTCCTTCCTTCCTTCCTTCCTTCCTTCCTTCCTTCCTTCCTTCCTTCCTTCCTTCCTTCCTTCCTTCCTTTTTCTCTTAATAGTAGTGGTGGGACATTATGCTGCAAAGAAAACTAAGAACATACGACTTAATCCGTCATGTAACCAAGAAAAAAACCCATGCCCTAGAAATAGTACTTCAAAATGAAAAGTTAATTTTCTTTGGCTTATCTTCTTGGTATCATGTTGTTATCTTATCATAATCTCTGCTTATCTGCTAAGAATTATAACGGATAACAACAACAACAAGGTAAGTAAGTACTAATGACTAGAAGCTGTAGCTGTAGAATTTAAGTTGTGACATAAAATAGAAAATTGATGTAGTACATCCGTTCTTGGTGTAACTCTTTGGAATTGGATTTCTGTCAGAACTAAAATGTTCAGACTCAACAAAACGTTATGTAAGTATAAAAAGGATTAGCAAGGATAGAAAACAGGGCCTGCAAGAGACTTCAGCTAAATCATTCCGCAAATGGACAAAAATGCTATAGAAAGCAATCTTATGTGAGAAAAGCACAAATCAGTGCAAACAGAACTGGAAATATGCAATAGAGTTGCAAAATTAAAAGATGGGCTCATATTTATTTTATTAATTTACCATGATGGATTCCCCCCCCCCCCAATCTGTTTATCCAAGGGCAGAGATAAATACTTGTGTGCTATTTACTTGGGCTATTATGATTCACCTGTTTATTCAGAGTTTACTGAATAATTTATTTAATAAACAAGTACTATTTTTAATGCAAGGTTTGGACAACTTATGTAAGCAAAGGTGATGATGAAGTGGGAGGGATGAGACCCTTAAAATATAAGCGTTTTTAAGTTTGGCTTTCAAAATAGTTTGCATAGTCTAATTTCTTCCTGATGTCATTTCGGTGGTTCCTAATCTTTGGGGCAGGTGGTAAGATGGTAGATAGATGATAGATAGATGATAGATGATTGATAGTTAGATAGATAGATGATAGATAGATGATAGATGATTGATAGTTAGATAGATAGATGATAGATAGATGATATAGATAGATAGATAGATAGATAGATAGATAGACAGACAGACAGACAGACAGACAGACAGACAGACAGACAGACAGACAGACAGACAGACAGACAGACAGACAGACAGACAGACAGACAGACAGACAGACAGAAAGAAGGGCCGAGGTGGCACAGTGGTTAAATGCAACACTGCAGGCTACTTCAGTTGACTGCAGTTCTGCAGTTCGGCTGTTCAAATCTCACCGGCTCAGGGTTGACTCAGCCTTCCATCCTTCCAAGGTGGGTAAAATGAGGACCCGGATTGTTGGGGGCAATATGCTGACTCTGTAAACCGCTTAGAGAGGGCTGAAAGCCCTATGAAGCGGTATATAAATCGAACTGCTATTGCTATTGCTAGATAGATAGATAGATAGATAGATAGATAGATAGATAGATAGATAGATAGATAGATAGATAGATAGATAGATAGATAGATAGATAGACAGGCAGGCAGGCAGGCAGGCAGGCAGGCAGGCAGGCAGGCAGGCAGGCAGGCAGGCAGGCAGGCAGGCAGGCAGGCAGGCAGGCAGGCAGGCAGGCAGGCAGGCAGACTGACTGACTGACTGACTGACTGACTGACTGACTGACTGACTGACTGACTGACTGACTGACTTTATTGTCATTTTTTACAGTGGACACATTGGCACACATTAAAAATGAAATTATGTTGCCTGTTCTCAAAAGTGTACACAGACATAACACACCTGCATCCACTTTTGGTCACCACAATATAAACAAAAGATGTGGAGACTCTAGAAAGCGTGCAGAGAAGAGCAACAAAGATGATTAGGGGACTGGAGGCTAAAACATATGAAAAATGCTTGCAGGTATGCCTAGTTTAATAGAAAGAAGGACTAGGGCAGACATGACAGCAGTGTTCCAATAATGCCTCAGAGGCTGCTACAGAGAAAAGGGAGTCAAGCTATTCTCCGAAGCACCTGAGAGTGGGACAAGAAGCAATGGGAGAGAAGAAAGGAGAGAAGCAACCTAGAACTGAGGAGAAATTTCCTGACAGTTAGAACAATTCATCAGTGGAACAACTTGCCTCCAGAAGTTGTGAATGCTCCAACACTGGAAGTCTTTAAGAAGATATTGGATATCCATTTGTCTGAAGTGGTGTAGGGTTTCCTGCCTAAGCAGGGGGTTGAACTAGAAGACCTCCAAGATCCCTCCCAACTCTATTCTATTCTATCCAATCCTATCCAAAGTGGTACCTATTTATCTACTTGCATTTGCATACTTCCAAACTCAGTGGGTAGGAACCCAATTGATTAGGCAACATGAAATCAGATTTGGTTGTTGCAGGGAAAATATCTTCCACCTTAACTTATCTCCCGATATTCCAAAATTGTTCCAGTGTTAGTCCAAATTCTACCTAACTAGAATTACTTAATTCTACTCATTACCTTCCTCCTCTCTTACTTGCATCATCTTTGCTAAGCACAATATCTGCTTTTCCCCTTCTGTTCTGTCATATCCTCTCATTACATGCTCAAAGTGTGATTTTCTGTTTGACCATAATGACTCCAAGAAGCAATGATTCTTTATTTGGCCCAGAAAAGGTTGGTCGGTCCTTGGTTTTCACAGTATGCTTAGCAACCCTCTTCAAAGACTTAGTGCCAGAGGTGGGTTCCTACCAGTTCGCACCTATTCGGTAGAACCGGTTCGTCAAATCTACCGAATCTGTTAGAAGAGGTTCCACCAGTGGACCCGGAAAGCAGGCCACACCTACAGAAGAAGTTCCAAAAATTTTTGAAACCCACCACTGGTCCTTGGATATGATTATTCTACACTATCAGGCTCCTATTTATAAAACTCAGTGCCTCTGTGAAAGGTAAGGATGACTACTGCGTTTGTGGTGCAATCAGAACACTGCGTGTGTTGAAGTTGTTTTAACGCAAACCAAAGATGCCTTTTAAAAAACAAGTTTACATCCTATTCTTATGCAGGCCAGTGCTGTGTGTGAGGTCATTTAAGGTGGTTCTGACAAGTGTCGTCGGCATCTTCATATCCGGTCACATGGGCGGCAAGCCACTCCCATCCGGTCACATGGGTGGCAAGCCACTCCCACAAAGGAGGCCACACCCACAGAGTAGGTTTGAACAATTTTTGAAACCCACCACTGCTTAGTGCCCAGGTTTTAGAAGCAGACATGACCAGTATGGATGGGCTATCCTGCAGGTAATGTCTCTTAATGGACATCTATGAAGTTCACATTCTTGTAATATTCTTTTTTTTTTTTTCAAGAGGCTTCTGGGCACTACAGAAAATGAAAGATTAGGCTGTGGGGATTAGAAGGAAGATTAAAACAATATTACCTCTTGAACGTAAAGGCATCCCATTAAAGCTAAAGGGTTTTTTTGTGAACAAACACACGTGTTCCCCAATTTGGAGTTCCATCACATAAACAACTTTAATAGTAGACATATTTTGAACTTTAATCATAATTAAACCACCAACACAGAGACGCTCCTAATAATAATGGAAATTATAGTAAGATTTAACTCCCTTGACATCATTTCACCAAAACACTCTAGCATTAGACTTGTTAAAATTTGAGGATACTTATCATCTATAATTACCCAAATAATTTGTAATGTACTAAGGTGGAGAGGTGAAGAGTGATGGAAAGAAAGAATGTAGTTTTGAAAACACAATTCAAGCTAAACCCTGTAAGACTACTCCAAGGAATAATCAGGCTTAAGATAAAGAGAGAGACTGAGGAATTTTAAAACTTTGTCTTATGTGATATTCTGATACTTTCTTGAAATTCTATTGTTGCTTCTTCCTTCCTTCCTTCCTTCCTTCCTTCCTTCCTTCCTTCCTTCCTTCCTTCCTTCCTTCCTTCCTTCCTTCCTTCCCTCTTCTTTCTTTTTCTTTCTTTTCTTCTTTCTTTTCTTCTTTCTTTCTTTTTCTTTCTTTTTCTTCCTTCCTTCCCTCCCTCCCTCTTCCTTCCTTCCTTCTTTCCCTTCCCCCTTCTTTCTGTTTCCTTCCTTCATTCCCTCCCCCTCCTCCTCCTCCTCCTCCTCCCTCCCTCCCTCCCTCCCTCCCTCCCTCCCTCCCTCCCTCTCTCTCTCTCTCTCTCTCTCTCTCTCTCTCTTCGACCCACTGTTCTCAGAAGAAGTTTAACAGATTATTTTTCTACTTACTTCGTAAACAATAATGGGTGAACATAAATATAATTCTGGCTCTTACGTCAGTGGATTTATTGTACACAAGTAGATGTTGTGGATAGGTTACCTGGGCTATTTTCCAACACTCCTTAAATATATCCTAGTTTCTTTGTTATCTCCTTGAAGATGAATGAATATCTTATGTTCCTTTCAGGTATCAACACGTAATTTCTTCCAGCAGCCTCCCCAACCTTCACCTTTCTCCCACTCTTCATCAGAGAACAAATCTCCTTCCCATCCCTACCATACCTCCCAGATTACAACCCTATTGTGTTGTTATCTGAATTATACATAACTGAAAGTTGTGCTTTGCAGCTTAATAGTGTGCGGTCTGTCTGTGGTCATGCACTGCCGTGAAAACAGAGCTGCACACCAGAGGTTCTAGATGACAGCAATTTTCTGGACTCCTGAAATGACATTTTAACCCTCCTTGGGTTATAGTTTGTAAAGTTTAAGATTTCAAGTAGAGAAGTGGAAGCACCCCACTGACTACATCCATACCTGTATCCTGAAATCTTCTTTGATGATTCTTTCCCCTTCCAGCTTCACAGCCCTGCAAATCCCAGAGAATCCCAGAGGATCTCACCAAATTAGTGTCTAAGGCTGATTCATTTTAGCCTTTTACTGGAGCCAAACTGCCCAGCATGCTGTCATCTGCTGTAGACAAAAAACACATGGACACATCCATGTTCTTCTCCCAGCAACAAGATAGAACAGGTTGCTCTTGTTGTGTGTTTGTTTGTTTTTTAACTTCTCAATCCTCTTTAAGCACCAGGTGGTCTCAAATCTAAGTAGGGTGGGCTTTCCTTAGCTGCTGAAATTAATAGAAGTCAAGCTAGGTGAGCCATATAAAATCCTTTACACCAGTGGTGGGTTTCAAAATTTATTAGAACCTCTTCTGTAGGTGTGGCCTGCTTTGTGGGAGTGGCTTGCCAGCCATGTGACTGAGTGGGAGTGGCTTGGCAGTCATGTGACTGGGTGGGCGTGGCCAACTTGTAAAACGTGGTGAAACTCACTTAACAGCGCTCTTGCTAAGCAAGCAAAATGTTGGCTCAGAAACTCTGGCATTTGAAGCACGCAAGTCTTAAAGCTGTCAAGTTACAAGACCCTTGCACCCCTAACCCTTTAGAAAAAAAACCCAGGGGTGTTCAAACTTGACAGCTTTAAGACTTGTGGACTTCAACTCCCAGAATTCCTCCTCTCACTCTTCATCTTGATGATGTGTGGACAGGCGGGGGGGAGGGAGCTGGAACCAGTTCTAAATGGCATTGTATATTTGTGGAACCTCTTCTATAGAAGAGATTAGAACTGGCAGGAACCCACCCCTGCTTTACACTAAGCTTAAACTGCCTAATCAGTATTTTGTTGTCTCACGTAACGCTTCATGGCCGAGGTGGTGCAGTGGGTAGAGTGCAGTACTGCAAGCTACTTCATCTGACTGTTATCTGCAGTTCAGCGGTTCAAATCTCATCGGCTCAAGGTTGACTCAGCCTTCCATCCTTCCGAGGTGGGTGAAATGAGCACCCAGACTGTTGGGGGCAATATGCTGACTCTGTAAACTGCTTAGAGAGGGTTGAAAGCCCTATGAAGCAGTATATAAGTCTAACTGCTATTGCTATTATTCATGACTAGTTTTTATGTACAACTCGAGAACGCATCATGGAGCTCAAATTTAAATGCACAAGATTTTATATCTGCTTAATCCTGATATACTTTACAGTCTTACATATTTGTCCAGCAGAGGCAGTGGCCATTCATAAATAAAGGGAGCAGAAAAAAAAACTGATTCTATTTGTAACGTTCATTAATAGAGTGGTTCTTTTTTCTTCAATTGACCCGATATCATTTATCTCAGCCTTCAAATGCTTAATTTGAAATAACATTTTGAGACTATTACATTTGCATATCCACTGCTCTAATTGCATCATTATTAAAATTACATTCAGCAAAAAAATAAGTAATTATCCTGAAACATTAGATACCTAACGTGGAGAACAGCGTGATGGCAAGTTTTGGACAAGTTTTTTCTTACTATTCAAATATATGAACACGTCCCCCTTTTAAAATGCATAAAAATATCAACATCATTTGGCCATAAAACAAAGTGATTTTTACCTCTGTATATTAGATCATAAACCAAATACCAAGTTACAATTTGTACAGCAGACACAATAAAGTCATGTTGTCAGGGAACAATTAATCATGGAGAGTTGCGCTATTTGCTGAGGCAATTAATATTTTATGCAGTTTTGAGCATGCAAATTTGTGATAGCGAAAGGTAACGGGCCACATTACTCAAACTTATGTGAATATTGTCCCTACTATCACATGAACAGCAAAAAAAAACAATCAAGTTATCTGATTTGTACGTTAGCTAAATAGAAGGACGGGACTATCTTTTCATACCTGTGGATGATATCTATGTCCTTAAAAGACTGTATACAATTCTTACCGTATTTTCCGGCATATAAGATGACTTTTTAACCCCCCAAAAATTATTTCAAACATTGGGGATCATCTTATATGCTGGGTATAAGAAAGGCCATACTAAAAAACCAAAAGAAAAGAAAAAGCAACACCACCAAGCAAAAATCCACGCCGCCACCAGTGTAGATGTGGAACTTTCAATCATTAACCTCAGTGCTCCTCGCCTGGGCATGTGGATCGATGAGCTCTGGGATGGCTTAGTAAGGTCTGGCTGGTGGTCTGGAGGAGGAAGGCACTGAGCTCAAACTACGAAAGCCCGGCAGCGCGGAGGCCTTCAGCTGGCTTGCGGGCGCCTGAAATTAGGGGGGTCACCTTATATGCCCAGTTGCCTTGTACGGCGGAATATACAGAAAGTCCAATGAGAAAATGAAGTCTTCCCTATAGAACAGGGATGTCAAACTCAACTGCCCAGCTCCAGCCCAGAGGTGGCTTCCTACCAGTTCGCACCTATTCGGTAGAACCGGTTCGTCAAATCTACCGAACCGGTTAGAAGAGGTTCTACCAGTGGACCCGGAAAGCAGGCCACACCTACAGAAGAGGTTCCAAAAAATTTTGAAACCCACCACTGGTCCTTGGATATGATTATTCTACACGATCATGCTCATATTTATAAAACTCAGTGCCTCTGTGAAAGGTAAGGATGACTACTGCGTTTGTGGTGCAATCAGAATATTGCGTGTGTTGAAGTTGTTTTAACACAAACCAAAGATGCCTTTTAAAAAACAAGTTGACATCATATTCTTATGCATTCCAGTGCTGTGTGTGAGGTAATTTAAGGTGGTTCTGACAAGTGTCGTCGGCATCTTCATATCCGGTCACATGGGTGGTAAGCCACTCCCATCCGGTCACATGGGCGGCAAACCACTCCCACAAAGGAGGCCACACCCACAGAGTAGGTTTGAACAATTTTTGAAACCCACCACTGCTGCATAGATCTGGCTCATAGAAGTGCCCTGAAAACAGCAAAGGGCCGCCCTGTGGGAGTGCTTGTTGGGTGGGTGGGAGGACGTTTTGAGGTAATCTTTCTCAAACGTGGTCTCGATCATGGGGATTGATGGCGTATAATAGGTGTGTTTCTGTAGATATCATTTTAACTCACTCTTTTTTATTCAACACTTTCCCGGCAGAATTTTGGGAGGGGAATACCAACTAAATAATGCACTTTTTGTATTTGAACATACTTTGACCTGTGCTGGTGTTGACTTGTTACATGTCTATAATTTGAAGATGCTTCTGAACCAAAGAAAGAAAGAACTTGAGGGATGATTCACAGAGAGGAGCAAAATTGGATTCTCACTGTTGACTAAAAAGCACATTTAACTGGACTCCGTTTCAGACTTCCACCAAGCATATGGGAAAGTGCTGTGCAATTCACAATTTGATGGGGGAACTGGGAAAGGGGGACAGCCCGTTGCCCTTATACAGCCAATTACAAAGCCCAGTTGTGACTTTTTTCAGGAGTAAAACAAAAAAGAAAAGTGCAGGAAAGATTAAATCAATTCAAAAGTGTTAACTGTAACAATGGCCCAAGTATTAACCTACCAGGAATCAGCTGGATGTGAAAAAGCATTCTTATATAGTAATTGTCCTCCACAGCAAAACATCCCATTCATAAATGTTTTTGTGTGATGTTTGTTCCATTCAACGAAGGTGGGGAAGAGGCACAAAACAAAACACAAATGAGGCTATTATGTGCACAGATGTCCACTCAAGTATGAGTTACTGATGGAGGATTTGGGCTATCAAATGTAGAAATTACACTCTAATCATGATTACATGCGCCACAACAATGCAAGGATTAAATACAAATTATGGCTGGAGAATAAATGAAGGAGTTACCATGGGTGCTATCAATAGGAGAGAGCCACATGTAATTACTCCAAGCACTGTATCTGGTAAGCAAGAATTGCATCTTAATAAACAGGACGGCCAAGAGTGAATAATAAAGCTAATGTTGAAAATCTTTTTCACGCTTTCATCCAGCATGAATGATTGCTGGCTTTAAGTTAGCTGGAAGAATTTCTGCTCACTGGGCAGGCATTTTCATTAAGCAAAGGTAATTGTGTAACTCTCTTGTCTCTTCCTAGGCTGGCAAAGTTGGGAAAATATGACAGTGGATTGCTGGCGCGCTGCTTCATTAAACCTGAAGAATATTTAACTCAGAATACAGTCGGATTTTGAAACATCAACCTAATTGCAGCGCCAAAATACTGAGACCAGAATGCATCTCAGACAGGGTGGTATTCATCATCGTCAACAACAAACAGTGATTTCTGTACACCCTGGAAAGCACAGCACACCACGGGGAAAACACCCAAATCGAAAAGTACATAATGAAAACTATGTATGAAAGAGAGAGAGGAACGAGAATGTGCTTTTTAAGATGTAAACAGCAGGTTTTAATTTGGCCGTGCATGTAATATAGCCCAATATTATAAGCTAATTATTTATATATACCTCTGTTGTCGAAATGAAAACATGCACCTTTTCAAACAGATGTACAGAGACTGCTTATCAGCCAGGCAAATGGGATAGAAATTACCTGGAATTCCATTATTCTACCATTCTGTTCATAAAACATATGAAGAACAGTTGCAGGAATTGGGTTTGTCTAGTCTAGTGAAAAGAAGGACCAGGGGAGACAAGATAGCAGTGTTCCAACATCTCAGGGGCTGCCACAAAGAAGAGGGAGTCAAACTATTCTCCAAAGCACCAAAGGGAAGACAAGAAACAATGGATGGAAACTAATCAAGGGGAGAAGCAATATAGAATTAAGGAGAAATTTCCTAAAAGTGAGAACAATTAACCAGTGGAATGGCTTGCCTTCAGAATTGCCTTCACTGGAGTATTTTAAGGAGACACTGAACTGCCATTTGTTGGAATGGTATAGGGTTTCCTGCTTGGGCAGGGGGTTGGACTAGAAGACCTCCAAGGTCCCTTCCAACTCTTATTACAAATTATCTTGATATTGATTGTTTCCTGATTGCTTCTTTGTTACCCTATGACTATAATTAAGTGTTGTACCTTGTGATTCTTGACAAATATATATTTTCTTTTTATGTACCCTGAGAGCATATGCACCAAAGAGAAATTCCTTGTGTGTCCAAACACACTTTGCCAATAAAGAATTCTGTTCTGTTCTATTCTATTCTGTAATTCCAACACGAAGAAAAGTGGAACCAATCACCCCCAAAAAGATGAATGTGCAAAGCATCATAATCAAAAAGATAAACAGAGTCTGAATGGTTTGCTTTTTTCTCTATTTGAAGTCTCTCAGTTCAAATAGTTTAAAATACCAATAGAAGAGAATATTTGTTGTTCAGGGCATGCTGATCTGTGACCAGATAAAGATTTGATTGATTGTCACTCAGGGTTGAACCAGGAGTTTCTTGTTGCTCTCTCACCTTGGTTGTTTTCTTACAGAAACCAAATTAGCAGGGACGTGCAGCCACTAGAGGCAGGGGAGGTGTGGCCTCACCAGTCATGAGGAAAAGGAAATAATTTTAAAGAATTTTTAAAAAATAATTAAAGCCAAGGTAGTTGCTACCAGATTCTAAGTCACAGTGACTTGGAACAGTGCTTAGTGTTAACTATAGGAGGAGGCCAGAGAACTAGGGGCCTCTTTTGCATAAGGAATTTTTCGCCTTTTAAGAGTTAACCAAGGGTTAAAAAGCAAAGAATTCCTTATGCAAATGAGGCACGTGTCTCCTGTAGAGGGCATTTTTAGAGGCTTTTTAGAGTTCTCTGGGAGCAACTAGCTCAGTCTGACTCAGAGCTCTGGCCTTTCATGAGGGGAGAGTTGAAATCCTCTCTGAAACAGCTGGAAAAGGTGCATGTGTGGGGAGAGGGGGGGAATTCAAAAAGTTTGATTGCATGCAGAACCCACGTTGCCTTTTCAAACACACACACACACAGCTGGATAAAATTATATAAGCCCAGCTTCACTGAAAAGGCAACGTGATTCACCTGCAATCAAAGGCTCTGATCGGAAGGCAGCAGGGGAAGTGGGTGGGTATGGCAGAGGAGCAGCTTTCAAGCCTTTGGAAACTATATCCAATCCAACTTCTGTGTTTGTGTTTGAGAGTGAGTGAGTGAGAGAAGGATCGAAGTTCTCTGTCTGCGTGTGTCTGTTTGAGAGAGGGGGAGGGAGGGAGAAAGGGAGGAAGGAGGGGGAGGGAGAAGAAAAAGAATGGGAAAACTTATTTTGCAAGGGGGGAAAATGCTATCACTTTAAATCGGAACTGAGCATGCCTGGCTGTGGAATTCTGGGAGTTAAAGTCCCCAAGTTTAAAAAGCTGCCTCACCAGCCATAAAACTCACCGCACATCACTGCAAATTAGGTAACATCTTCAGTGCTAGAGGGGAGTGGGGTTGTTCTCTGATTCTATACAAGTAACTTGCCATACAAGTATAAGTACTGATGATGTTACCTGATTTAAGAGCCAAGGTGGCGCAGTGGTTAAATGCAGCACTGCAGGCTACTGCTAGATCAGCAGGTCAGCGGTTCAAATCTCACCGGCTCAGGGTTGACTCAGCCTTCCATCCTTCCGAGGTGGGTAAAATGAGGACCCAGATTGTTGGGGGCAATATGCTGACTCTCTGTAAACCGCTTAGAGAGGCCTGAAAGGCCTATGAAGCGGTATATAAGTCTACTGCTATTGCTATTGCTATTTGCTAATAACATGTCTGCAAGAAAACAACCAAGTCAAGAACATCTATTAATTGAAGTAAAGAACAAAAATCTACTGAAGGCCCAACAGACAAAACAAGAATACAGAAAAGATGTGATAAAATCAAGAATGGAGAGTTGGCAGAACAAAGCACTGCATGGCCAATTTCTGGAAAAAATAAAAGATAAAGTGGACAGTGAACAAACTTGGTTATGGTTAACAACAGGTACATTAAAGAAAGAAACAGAGTCACTAATCCTGGCTGCGCAAGAACAAGCTATCCGCACAAATGCCATTAAGGCCAAAATTGAAAAATCCTCTGATGATGCCAAATGCAGACTTTGCAAAGAAGCTGATGAAACTGTTGATCACATACTCAGCTGCTGTAAAAAAATCGTTCAGACTGATTATAAATTGTGGCACAATTCAGTAGCACAAATGATCCATTGGAATTTGTGCAAAAATTATAATATTAAAACAGCAACAAACTGGTGGGAACATCAGCCTGAAAAAGTCACCGAAAATCAGATGGTCAAGATCTTGTGGGATTTCCGTATACAAACCGACAAAATACTGGCGCATAATACACCAGACATCACACTGGTGGAGAAAAATAAGGTCACAATCATAGACATCGCAATACCAGGTGATAGCAGGGTCGCCGAGAAGGAACATGAAAAAATCGCAAGATACCAGGACTTAAAAATCGAAATTCAACGACTATGGCACAAACCAGCAGTGATAATTCCAGTGGTAATTGGCACACTGGGTGCTATTCCAAAAGCACTGGAATTACATTTGAAACAGTTAAAAATTGACAAAATCACCATCAGTCAAATGCAAAAAGCCACACTGCTTGGATCTGCACGCATATTACGAAAATACGTTACGACGTCCTAGGCCCCTGGGTGGGGCCCGACTAGTAACCAATGCCAAATCCGGCGAAACAACTGGCCGCTGTGATACAATTGTATAATAATAATAATAATAATAATAATCTTCATCATCACTATCATCATCATCCCATTGTCATCAGGGCACTTGATACTATATCCAAGAATTTTACAAAACACATCAATAAATTGCAGCATGCTGCAATAACACCAGCAGAACTGCAAAAAAACTGTGCTACTAGGAATATTGTACATCTTAAGAAGGTACTTGGTTGATACCTAGGATGCTTGGAGCAACCTGTGTCAACAATTAGCACCAGTCAATGGTATTTGTCATGCATTTTTGAATGTTCAGTTGACTGAGTTTCATGTTTAATGAATAAATAATAATAATAATAATAATAACAACAACAACAACAATTCAATAACAATAACAACAACAACAATTCAATAACAATAACAGCAATAACAACATACTATGGGCAACAGACCAGTTGCCATAGAATTGTGGTTGAAAGTAAACCTTGAACTTCTACGGAGGCTGATAAATTGCATATTCACAACTTCTACATAAAAATGTGAGTATCCTGTTTCATGTTGAAATTTGATGGCATTTTTTTTTCTGTTGTAGTTGATAATAATAAGGTCAGTATGTGAAATAGTAAAAAAAAGGATGCAATATATCTCAATTGAAAAACAAAGAAGACACCACCTTTATCTCAAACAATGTAGAAACGCTAACTCTGCGTGATAGTGTGATGTCACACGTGTCCTGTTTCATCAGGCTTATTCAGAGTACGGGAACCAGACCGGCAATGCAATCATGACCAGCTTGTGAAACTTTCAATGCAGTGCAGTGATTTACTCAAGAACAATATTACTGAAGCTCACACTTGCCCAAGGATGACATTCAATGTTTTTCCTGTGGAAAACAAAAAGCTTTGGACTAGGAAAAGGTGTTAGAAACCAACTAAGTTTGTTACTGTTTATATTTTCACAATGCAAGGAAACAAATTCAAGGCCAAGTCACAGAAACCAAGCTAAAGCGTGTCTTGCTTTTTCAAGCAAGCTGGCTTTAAATTTACAAACAATTAACAGTTTATGTAAGGTATGATTCACAGATATCATCTTAGGTTTCCTACATAATCCTGCTCATATAAAGAAGTCTTAATTTTCAATCAACCACAAACAAAACAACCAAAAGCCAGCCATGATGGCTGGGGAGTAAGAAGTTGACATCCAGCATATTTAGAAACATCCAGATGAAAACAATAACTGGCATTCAAGAAATGGCTTCCATATTATATATCATCCGAGCCTTAGTGGTACATTCATAAATAAAACTTAGAAAAGGAAATAAGTCCTTTCCATCAATCCTGAAACCACACATGACCACAACATAACAAGTCTAAACAAATAAATGCACAACAAATGGGAAGAAAGAGATCCTTTCCTTCTATCCTTTTCTCTGCTGGTCTGTTTCTCCTTTCCTCAAATATTTGCCCGAATATTTCACTTTGATCCTTCAGCTAGTTTCAGTGTCAGCTTCCGACACATCCATCTGCCTCCTTTTTCAGGCACTACCAAACCAAGTCTGAACACCCTATTTCTGTAGATCAGGCATGCCAAACTCAAAGCTTGTGGGCTGGATCCGACCATGGGGTACTTAACTACGACCCATGGGGTCCCCCTGGAAATAACAAAGGCCTCTGGCACACTGTTTTTGTGCTGGACGGCCTCCTGCAGCACTTTGCTGGCTAAAATGGGGCATGGAGGGGATGTTTGCAACTCATTTTGGTTGGCAAAATGCTTCAGGAGGCTGCCCGGGGTAAAAATGGGGCACAGGGCCCCTGGGCGTAGCATTGGAGGATGGGCATGACCAGTGGTGGGTTCTGGATCCCGTCAAAACCGATACACTGCAAGGCATCCACCTTGGGCATGCATGCTGCACACACATGGGCGCCCAATGGCCTGTGACGGTCCAGCTGCTCTGCGGAGATTGCACAGGTGCTGTACACTTCACACTCATGCATAAATGGCCTGGTTGGCTTAAAAGCAGGTAAGGAATGCAAACAGGTGGGTGAGCCCACAAAATACCATTCCAGTACGGTGGCTGCTGCTCCCTGTACCAGGGCGTACTGGCAGAAACTCACCACTGGGCCTGATCCATCCTCCCCAGCCTGGTCCGCGGAGAACTACAATGCTGATCTGGCCCTCAAAGAACTCCAGTTTTACACCCCTGCGGTAGAAGGATGTTCATGAAAGTCGAAAAAGGTCACTCACCAGAGTTGGGATCTGAGTTTCCATCTGCTTCGGTCCTCTTGTCCGGGGAGGCCTGGTCGTAGAATTCGTCCTGCGGCTGAACCAGAGGGAGAGGGTGTGAGACCAGCATTCCACTACCCACAGGCTCATGATCTCCTAGGCCACTGTCACTGCAGCTTTCCTGCGACCCATCGGGGAGGTGAAACGTAACACGACGTTGAGACTACAAAGAAGAGCAGAGGACAAGCTCGATTAGGGCTCTTCTTTTTCTCTTTCACCCCTCCCTCTGTTTCGACAGATGGTTTATATTAATTCTCGATCGCTCCAATCGTTTCCAAATGCAAGGGCCACCCGGAGAAATTTTACATTGATTATTTTTGTAAGGGCTGCTAACCTACACTCACATTATCAGGTGGCCAAAGATCTCCACCAAGTTACACAACCGTACAAAACTTTTAATTAGCTGTGTTGTTTTCACCATCCTACTTTTCCCCCCCTTCCCCAATTATAAATACTGTATTAAACTGTTTCCCTTTTTCCTGTACTTTTTCCCCCTGTAAATACTCATTAAAGATTGTAATAAAGATATTAGATATACTTGGTCTAGTCAAAGATTATATATATATACAGACAGACACACATACACACACACACATACACACACACAAATAAACATGACTCTGGACAGGTGTTTAATAATTGGTATTCACATTTACTATCAAATTTACAGAAAATTCCCTTGCTTTTGCATATGAAATTGTTGCTTGGAGTGTCCAAATCCAACCTAAAATGACTTTATTTTCCAAAAATACCATTAGAGTTCCCAGGCCATTCCTGTCAGGAATCACCATTCAAGGTGCTTCTGAATTGAAAGGATCACACATACACGCATGTGCGCGCGCACACACACACACACACACACACAAAGAGAGAGAGAGAGGGAGAGGGAGGGAGGGAGAGAGAGAAAGAGAGAGAGAGAGAGAGAGAACCATATATATGGGGAGGGAGGAATAGGAGCATCAATTAACATGCCTGATGTAAAAAGAACAATTATAGGTGGGAGGTGGGTGGGTGGGGCCTATCACATGCACAGTGACCAAATTGATTAATAGTGTATAAAGGCAGATATCTCTTTAATAGTTTTTACACTCTGACAATGTTAGCGGTGGCTAACGAAAAGTGCATGAACAATATATTTTAAGTTGTGGAGATCACAATATGTCTGTGTGTGTTTGTGTGTGTGTGTGTGTGTGTGTGTATCTTTAGAAGCAAACAATATATTCCTCCCGATAGGACTTAATATGGAGGTTTTTATAATAGTATCACTCCTACCCATGCACGCAAACCTACTCTCCGGCACAATTAAGAAACGACAAATTTAATTTGCTTATGAAAGGAACAAGGAAACAACACTGAAACAGGAAGCTTTAGATTTTGCATTCTTCAGTACTCCGTGAAAAGGGCTAATGTGGATGATGCATAGACATTTATGCCAAAACATTGTTTTTTTCTCAAGTGGCTTAAACGTAAAACTGGTGTGTACACTTATATTCTACAATCATTGCACAACTTGGTCCTATCACCTGAATTTAAGATTAGAGAGATACATCTAATCTAGTTTTTTTTCCCCCTTTGCAAACATAAAAGAAATAGCTGATGTAATAAGTTGCACTAAATATGTGTCTGCCTTAATGGCTGACTCATTAAAATATTCATGTCTTATTTCAGGTTTACTGGAAGATGGGGGAGAGGAGATGAGTGTTTAATGGGTCGTACTTGTTTCCCAGCACATCCAATACCTCCATGGGAGAAATTTGAAATATATACAACCACTTTATGGAAGCATTTTTATGTTGCATTTTCAATAATATGTATAAAGGTAAAAGTAAAGGTTCCCCTCGCACATATGTGCTAGTCATTCCTGACTCTAGGGAGTGGTGCTCATCTTCATTTCAAAGCCAAAGAATCAGTGCTGTCCGAAGACATCTCTGTGGTCATGTGGCCAGCATGACTAAACGCCGAAGGCGCATGGAACGCTGTTACCTTCCCACCAAAGGTGGTTCCTATTTTTTCTACTTGCATTTTTACGTGCTTTCAAACTGCTAGGTTGGCAGAAGCTGAGACAAGTATCGGGAGCTCACTCTGTTATGCAATGCTAGGGATTCGAACTGCCGACCTATCTGATCGACAAGCTCGGCATCTCAGCCACTGAACCGCTGCGTCCCATCTTAATAATATACATCAGCTCTCCTTTTGGATTTTGAAAGGGAACATGGAGGCTGTTAGGTTTTTCTTATTTGATGGCATTTTCCTTGATATCCCAACGCTCTTGATTTAGCGCTGTGCAGAGTTGAGTTCCAGGTAACGCCAGGACTACCGTACATACAGAGACACCATACTTAATTCCAAATAAACCTAATTAGGAAGATAGATGAAACTGGTCAACCATCTGAACACCGTAGCATTTGGACTTGAAGGGCTTGCTTGTAATTGATGAAGTGAGTTTTCTAACAAGGTTAGAAGGCTTCATTACAGAACCAGTAATTGAAGTGGAGATGTGACCTTGAAAGATAATGATTCTTCCAATCAAGTCTGAGGTGACAATTACCATTAATCTCCACTCATATTATTACACCTGCACCACTGGAGTATTAATACGGACCAACCTTCTGGGTTGTGTTACTTACTGAGACAAGTTTTTGCTTCAGGTTCTCGTGAACGAAGGCCGTGTCTCAGAATAATGTTGCAGGATTCAATCTGGGTTAGTCATCGTGACCACAGGTCTTGATCTGGAGCCCACCCGCAGGAAACTTCTCTCTAGCAGAATGTGTGCTTTGGGCTACTCTATGAGTCATATTAAGGGATGTGGCAGCTCTGTGGCTAAGACGCTGAGCTTGTCGATCAGAATTGTTGGCAGTTCGGCGGGTCAAATCCCTAGTTCCATATAACAGAGTGAGCTCCCTTTCCTTGCCCCAGCTTTTGCCAACCTAGCAGTTCAAAAGCATGTAGAAATGCAAGTAGAAAAATAGGAACCACCTTTGGTGAGAAGGTAACAGCGTTCCATGTGCCTTCAGTGCTTAGTCATGCCAGCCACATGAGCACGGAGACATCTTCAGACAGCGCTGGCTCTTCAGCTTTGAAACGAAGATGAGCACTGCCCCCTAGAGTCGGGAGCGACTAGCACATATGTGCAAGGGGAACCTTTACCTTCACCTTTTTATGAGTCATATTCATCTGATGCCTGGTTGGGTGTGGCTTCCTATCGGTTGATTAGTTCTATAATCTTAGAAAGATAGGGAAATGATTGAAGCCTGGGAAACGGGCCCCTTCTTAATTAGCAGGAATGCTGATTTACCACCAACATATCAAGTATTTAGAAGCCAAGGATTTGGCAGCCCAAGGAAACGACAGACAATAGCCAGTCATCAATACACCAATCAACCAATATGAAACCACAGTCAACCAGGCACCACATAAATATGATGTATAGAGTAGACCAAAGCACACATTTCGGTAGAGACATTTCCTGAGGATTGACTCCGGCATGAGTCTAATGTCAGGGTTCCAAGTAACACCCCCAATGAATGAAGACTCCGAGGCTTGAGGTTCCTCAAAGTTCCATTTTATTGGAGATGTCATACTGGCACATCTGGGAAAACCCAAATCTGAAAGTTTCCAGGTTTTCCCCACCCAAATGAAAGTTCAAGTCCTTGCCCAGCACCCACATGCCCATCCCATGGCCCAATCATGCTCCATCCCAACTGGAGATGCTTCCCTGTCATGCCATTCCAGGTGCAGAGCAGAATGTCCTTGACTCTCGGAGAAAGGAATGTTATTTTGACTATATGTATATCTCCCCTACTACATATGACCCCTCTCTCCCATTTTCCCACAGCAATAAATGTGGCAGGCCAGAAGGCCCAATGCAAAAGATGGCTTCCAGGCCTGACACCTAAACGATTGAAAGACTAAACCTCTGGTCCAGTTACCAACCCAGATGGGATCTTCAACTTCACAGCTTTTCTCAACATGTTTTCCCTACCTTCCAGTAAGTAAGTAAGTAAGTAAGTAAGTAAGTAGATGATAGATAGATAGATAGATAGATAGATAGATAGATAGATAGATAGATAGATAGATAGATAGATAGATAGATAGATAGGACAGACTCAAGCTGCAATATCATTTGATTGAAAGCAATGGAACATTTCTGCTAGGAAATACTCAAGATCTTCATTACTTCAACCAGATGCAGTGGTGGGATGCAGCCAATTCACACCTACGTATTTGGGAGAACCGGTTGTTAACATTCTAAGCAGTTCAGAGAACCAGTTGTTGGAAAAAATCTCATTTTGTTTTTTTTCCCACTTTACAGGGCTAATCCTGTAAGGAAGGCAGGAAGGAAACATTCTGAAGTTGTTTCTAGCCTGATCTTTATTGCCCTGCATACAGAAACTGCTTCTCTGGTTAACCCTTATTACATTGTAATAGCTAAGACAGCGCGCCCATCGACCTGAGTGAGGTTGAGTTGGCCACGCCCACATGGTCACATGACCACTGAGCCACGCCTACCCAGCTGGTCATTAGGGCAGAAAACCAGTTGTTAAATTATTTGAATCCCACCACTGACCTGGTGAAATGAATGGCGAGTCTAATCTATTCACCCTTCCCTGGGACTGTGGGCCATTGAAACTTTCTTCTTAGATGACATATATGGAATTTCATTATAACTATTATTGCAACTCTCATATACATACAATTGTGGAACTCATACATTTTTTTTAAAACCTCTCTTTCTTAACGTTGTTCAGATAAGAAATCATTATGCCAGACAATACTGACTTTTATACAAAGCCTGGTTCTTGTGATGAGATGGCATGAATATTTAGAAGGTTCCTCTTTATCTTTTTTTCCCCTTCCTTGTGGTTATGTCATTCTTATTGTAATTGCACAGTATAAGTTGCACAGTATCAGTTACACATGTATTCTTTGTCACTGTATTTGAAATCACAGTGTTTTAACAGACTCAAACCTGCAGTTCTCTTTGCCCGAATATTTAGAACGAAGCTTAGAAAATTTTGTCTTTTGTGCTGTTCCAACAAGCTATAAGGTAATGGAGTGACAAACAAATTAAAAGCGAAGTTCTATTGCTTTTTGTGAATGTGAATGATCAGATGCATTTAACAGTTGCAGTTATGGCAAAGGGAGGAAAAAGTATCTTCCTTTGCCTGGCTTCCATACCTCCCCCCATATAGGCACTTATTTCACAATGTTGAAATATTGAAGGGAAAGAGTGCAGAAAAGAGCAACAAAAAGGATTAGGAGCCCGGGGGCCAAAACATATGAAGAATGGTTGCAAGAAGTGGATATGTCTAGTCCAGTGAAAAGACAGATCGGGCGAGATATGATAGCAGTCTTCTAATATTTGAGGGGCTGCCACAAAGAAGAGGGAGTTCAGTGGTGGGTTTCAAAAATTGTTCGAACCTACTCTGTGGGTGTGGCCTCCTTTGTGGGAGTGGCTTGCCGTCCATGTGACCGGATATGAAGATGCCGACGACACTTGTCAGAACCACCTAAAATTACCTCACACACAGCACTGGCATGCATAAGAATAGGATGTAAAGTTTTTTTTTTTAAAGGCATCTTTGGTTTGCGTTAAAACAACTTCAACACACGCAATGTTCTGATTGCACCACAAACGCAGTAGTCATCCTTACCTTTCACAGAGGCACTGAGTTTTATAAATATGAGCTTGATAGTATAGAATAATCATATCCAAGGACCAGTGGTGGGTTTCAAAAATTTTTGGAACCTCTTCTGTAGGTGTGGCCTGCTTTCCGGGTCCACTGGTGGAACCTCTTCTAACCGGTTCGGTAGATTTGACGAACCGGTTCTACCGAATAGGTGCGAATTGGTAGGAACCCACCTCTGTGGGAGTTCTACCTATTTTACGAAGCACCTCAAGAAGCAATGGATGGAAACTTGTTCTGACCCCCCTCGTTCCACACTAAAGCACGCCAAGCCAAAGATACTTTAGGAAATTTATTAACAGACAGACAGGTCCTTGGCAGCAAACCAGCACAGACAAGCCTTGGCAGCAATCCAACCTGCAAAGCTAACACTACAGTTCTCCAACATTAATTAATGTGTTGACTCCTGCAAAAGGGGCGTGTGCACAAGCATTCCTTTTATAGTCTTGAGAGGAGCCTAATTACCACCAGCTGAGTGCAGTTACCTCCTGTAACTGGGCAACTGTTCTTTACACCTAATAGCTCTCCGGTGCCGGGCATTCAGGAACAACTCCCTTGTCTCCTCCACACTGCTGACGTCTGGATCACTCTCCCTTGTCTCCTCCCCACTGGTCCAAGGCTCAGGAGCCTCCTGGTGGCCAACCAGCCTCTCTGCGCCCTGCTCGGAGTCGGAACCCTGTCCAGGGTCCTCCATATCCTCCAGAGCCGACTCATAGGGCCCCTCGCTGTTGGAGTCTGGGGGCAGCTCCAACGGCTCCTGTGGGCCACAACAGAAACTAATCAAGGAGAAAAGCAACCGAGCAACCTTGCATTTGGGGGTTCGGGTGCACGGATGCACAGCTGTGCATGCATATGCATGCTTTGGGCACTTAGTCCATAAAAGGTTAGCCATCTCCGGTATAGGGTCTCTTGAGCAGGGGATTGGACTAGAAGACCTCTAAGGTCCCTTCCAACTCTGCTATCCTATTCAATAAATAGAAAAGTGACAAAGAGAAATCATGTAGGCATGACATCATAAAGACTGTTAACAATATTTGCAATGTACTCACTATGGGACAATCTTTGAAGAAGATTTGCATGGCCTAGTTTTTATAACACAGTTGAGAAGCACTGAAGTGCTCAGTCTTTCATTTCCTAGGACTTAACTACTTACAGGATTGTCTACCCCAAGGATAGTCAACGTTTTTATACCTACTGCCCACTTTTGTATCTCTGTTAGTAGTAAAATTTTCTAACTGCCCACCGATTCCATAGTAGTGGTGATTTTATGAAAACCTAATGAAAATGTTTTTAAATAATGCTATGAATTTTTTTTAAAAAAATCAATTAAATTTTAAAAAAAGGAAATTCCTTCCGTATCGGACAAAATCCCTACCACCCACCATGAAAGCTGGAATGCCCACTAGTGGGCAGTAGGGACCAGGTTGACTACCACTGGTCTACCCATATGAAATTTTGCCCAACCTGAAAACAGATGATAAACCTGGTTAGAATTTATCAGGGGTCTCGAGGCACATTCATTTATGGTCGTTAAAATATTCTCAATTATCCCGGTCATGGTTCTTTTAAAAGTGCTTTTTCAAAAGGCAACTGGACTCTCTTGATTATTTTTCCTTGAAAATATTTCTCCATAACTTTGGAAGCTTCTTGGATGAGAAATGAAACATTATTTTTTTTTGGGGGGGGGGGAGAGAATTAAAATCCTGTTACTTTTTTGGAAAAAAATACACCTTGAGGATGTATTTTAGATGTTTTAATAGTTCTCAACTATTTGCATATCTGTTTCCAAGCCTATTCTTTCAGTGCTGCAGAAATGTTTTAAGAATAATTTTAAACCGTTCCTTTGTTTGAACTGCAGTTTTATGGGCTAGCCCAAACTCTAAAGAATAGATTGCATGCAAACACTCCTAATCAGTAAACAAATATGAGATCTGGATTGTAACTTCTTTTTAGAAGTTGTTGATAAAGTGCACTGCCTTGTACTACATTAAAAAAAAATAATTCCAAGCAAAATGGAAGAATGGAAAAGAAAATGAAGGACATTCAACAAAGTTGTAAGAAAAAAAGTTAGTGGCCCTATCAAACTAAGCATCAAACAAAAAAACTTCTATGTAAAACTCCTCAATATTTTATCTTTGAGTCACACTTTTTTTTCAGCAGCCAATCCCAATTTGGTCCCTTAGAGCTTTAAATGAACATCTGCAAGAAATGTGCTTGTTATTTTACTGTACGTAACCACGCAGTCAAACAAACAAACATGAATTCTAGTTTCTCTATCATGGTTAAGGGAGAAAATGGAACTTTTTTTTAAACAGATGGGTTCATTTCTTCCTCAGAGAATATTTATAGGTCAAAAGGAAGAGCTACGGAACATCTATTTCTTCTTGCCATCTGTGACTTATGCACAATCGGCTTGTTTTTTATAAACAAGGAATTATGTGTCTCCAAATGTCACAATATGGGGCCCCGGAGATGGTCAAATTATTTATTATGCAAGCAATATTTATTCATGCAGACACTGGTTTTCGTTAAGGCATAGTCTTGTAGGAAGTTAGCACCGCCTCCCCTCCTAGAACAATGAGATATCCTGGGAAAAGGCAGAATATTGTATTTCCCTGGATAAGAAATGGAGAAACATGTTTTTAGCCAGGAAACATACCCACTCTGAATAGCCCCCACCTTTGTCAATGGGCCATTAGCGCCCCCCGCCCTGAGCTACTCTACTCTATATAACAAAGGTAGGATTAGCCTTCAACACATGGCAAATCAGAACTCAACCAAACTTGGGACCCAAAAGACACCCAACCTACAAAGTTAGCTAAGCCCCCACCCCCACCCCTGGGAGTCTGACAACCAATCAGAATACATTTTGTACACAGGGACAGGAAAGAGAGAGGTGGGGCCGCACAGAGGGTATAAAAAAAAACAGAAACTTTTAGCATCTCTCTCTCTCTCTCTTTCTTCTTCACCCAACATCTGGAAGCATGGGATCCCCCCTTTTCTGTTCAGGAGCTCAAGCCATGTGATCCTGTCCACCATCAAACCATCTTTCCAAGCAGCCTCCATGTTTTCAGTGTCTTTTCCCCCCCACTTGGAGCTGAACCCAGAAGGACATTTCTTCCAACAGTCTAAAACCACAAATCCTATCAGGGTGAACGGAACACATTTCTCAAACAGGGTAGGAGAGAGCTACAGTATTCCCCCCCCCCCTATCTATAAATATTCCTCACTCTGCCTGGCTTTTCCCTTCTTCTTCTGTCCTCCTGACCTCTTCTGCCTGAGGTCTAACATGTATGAGGAAAACCCTACTTTAGCTTCAGATCAGCTTCCAGGGTCTGGAACTCTCAGACATAAAAACAAAATGAATGGGGGAAAAAAAAACTGCCTACAACTGAACTTCAGTTGTAGTCATCCAAAAACTTTCACCCAAACTTTCAAAACGTATGGTATCTTAATTTTGGAAGAATACCCATGCTTGTGCTTATCTATTCTTTGTTGGTTGGGGTGGGAGGCTTATTCTGAATTGTGCTTCCCATGACACATGATATCATACGTGATCCGTCAAAACCATATTCGACTAAGCCGCGCCCGATTAAACCGCGTCGCTGACGTCATCAACAGGGCGACAACAGCCAGCGCGGAGAAAGAAGGGCGCTTTAAATAGCGCTTTGAAAGCAAGCCGATTCAACTTAAGGTAAGGGTTAGGTTTAGGGTTAGCTTTAGAGTTAGGTTTAGGGTTAGGTTTAGGGTTAGGGTTAGGTTTAGGGTTAGGTTAAGGGTTAGGTTTAGGGTTAGGTTTAGGATTAGGTTTAGGGGGGTTAGGTTTAGGTTTAGGGGTTAATTTTAGGTTTAGGGTTTACAGCGTGCTTCTGTCTCAGCGCTGTTGTCGCCCTGTTGATGACATCAGCTACGCGGTTTAGTCGGACGCGGTTTAGTCGAGCGCAGTTTTGTGGTGGAACCGATATCATAGACATGATAGCAGCATTTGAAGCGTTGCCACTAAAAAAAGAAAAAGAAAAAAAGAAGAAATGGCAAACCTATTTTCCAAAGCACCAGAAGGCAAGGCAAGACACAGGCCTTCCTAAGTTGGGGGTGCTTCATCATCGGAGGTTTTTTAAGAAGAGACTGGATAGCCACATGTGTAAAATGGTATAGGGTCTCCTGCTTGAGCAGGGGGTTGGACTAGAAGACCTCCAAGGTCCCTTCCGACTCTTAATATTCTATGTCCCATGTGTTTTTCCTGCAATGTAGATTGCAAGCTGAACACATTGAAATCAATATGAAGGATCAAAATTTCCCAAAAATGGCCCAGGCAAAATTTTGCCTCTTTTATTTTTGTTGTTGCCATTGTTATCATTGTTGTTGTTGTTATTGTTGTTGTTGTTTTTCATTTTCCACAGGAATAAAGAATGCATCCTTTACATCATCATCATTTAACCAGCCCATAATCTCTTGCAGGTGGAGTGTAGGAAACTGAATGGAGATAGCAGAGTATTTACTGGCCGGATGCCCTTCCTGACGCCAATGTGGAGTTTTGTTCAGCAGATATATTCTCATTCTGCCCAGAAAGAGAAATCTCTGCCTCTACCTAGGATCGAACTCACAACCTCTTGATTGTGAGGTGAAACCTCTAGACCACGGCACCACTCTAATACAGACTTTACATCTCTGGGGGAAAATACAGAGTATTCAATAGGATAACAATTCTCCTCGCATGGATGTGCTAGTCATTCCTGACTCTACGGGGTGGTGCTCATCTCCGTTTCAAAGCCGAAGAGCCAGCACTATCCGAAGACATCTCCGTGGTCATATGGCTGGCATGACTAAGTGCCGAAGGCGCACGGAACGCGGTCCCTATTTTTCAACCTGCATTTTTACATGCTTTCGAACTGCTCAGTTGGCCAAAGTTGGGACAATTGATGGGAGCTCACTCCGTTATGCAGCAATGGGGATTCGAACCACCGCACTGCCAACCTTTCTGATCGACAAGCTCAGTGCCTTAGCCACTGAGCCACTGTGCCAGTCAATATTCAATAAATATTCCATAGGGCTATGCAACTTTTTGGATTTGAAAGTAAAAAGTTGCAAATTGAGCCTTTAACTGTGATGCCTTAAACTTTTCCCCAAGACTGTGCTGTAGCCACAATTTTAGGAAATAACATCCAGCTGCTTGGATGATATTGCAAACAGGGTTTTATGAGCCTCCCTCACCCCCTCAGAAGGGAAAATATTTTTCAGCCTTTGAATCTGTAGAGCTGAACTTTTTTTATTTTATTTTCCCCAGCCTTGGGAGGGGTGGAAAAAAAATGTTTTCTATCTTCCTCATCCTATCCTGGATTCTCTTTTCTCTGGCAGCATATTAAGATCTGACTTTTATATGCAAAAGTTCGGCTGTTGGCTTATCAGAAAGTGAGCCTGATGCCGAGAGTCTGATAATTATTCTCCGAGGAGCTAGGCTGTGCTTATTCTGTTAGAAGTGTCACTTATTGAAGCTTAGATGAAATTTCATGTGGGGATAAGAACGTAAGAAACTTCTCATTGATGTTTAAAGGGGGAAAGAAAATAAGAGCTGGGGAATATCCCTTTGGTATTCTGTTCTGTTAGTCTTCTTTAAACGGAGTGCCTGACCTTGGCAATTTATAGGAGCATGGCCCTTGTGTAAAGGTAGCAAGCTTTTTATCTAAAGCAATAGAGTCTTCCTTGTACATTATGATTAACCTCTGTTTCAAACACTTGACTTTGAAAACTGCGCACTTAAAGCTATTTGGGCTGGGGGCGGGAAGGGATGTTTGTAACTTTTGAAGCCAAAGCCTCTGTAGAGTGCAGACAACTCACTGCAGAGTCCTAGCTGGAAGTACAGGGGGGGGGGAATCATAATTTGCCAGCCAAATCATAACAGATGCTGAGTTTGTCGATCGAAAGGTCGGCAGTTCGGTGGTTTGAATCCCTAGTGCTATGTAACAAAATGAGCTCCCATAACTTGTCCCAGCTTCGGACGACCGAGCATTTTGAAAGCATGTAAAAATGCAAGTAGAAAAATAGGGACAATCTTTGGTGGGAAGGTAACAGTGTTCCGTGCGTCTTCGGCATCTAGTCATGCCGGCCACATGACCTCGAAGATGTCTTTCGACAGCGCTGCCTCTTCGGCTTTGAAATGGACATGAGCACCGCCCCCTAGAGTCAGAAACGAATTGCACATATGTGCGAGGGGAACCTTTACCTTTTATCTATATATAAAAACCAAATATCACTCACTCATCACAAAATATCTAAAGCCTACAAACTTGAAATTTGGCAAGTATTTTCCTGTTGGCTTCCAGTTGCTCGCTAAGAAAGGATTTGTTGAAATGACCATCAGATCATTAGTATTTCTTATACAATCATTAACACGCTCGACAGTTGCCTTATATTAACACACTCTGATGCAAAGGAGTTAGACATTTACTCCTCCTCCCCACCTGAAAAGAGCTCTGTTCCAACTGCCAGTGGCCTCACATTCCGTTACCTCAGTTCAAACTGGCAAATGTTCCATTCCTTCACTCAGGAGCAGTCTGCGGCTCCTTACAGTACTAAATGTCGGTACCTCACCAAAATATCTACACCTTCCACCTATGCAACTGCTTCAAGGCGGTGGGAGCGATATTCCCTTATGTGTTTCATTCAACGACCACCACTAAGCCAACAGATTAAACTGCAGTAAACCGGATTTCTCCTGCACTGCCCAATCACATAGCTTCATCGTGAAGCTCGGGTATCCAGATAGTACATTATAAGAAGGTTTCCAGTAAACCATGAAATCACTACTGATTCCAGAGTCCTTGCAAGATTCTGATAACTATCACAACAAAGATGCTGAGACACTGTGCGCTTGTTGGCATCCATCTTTAGATGCCTATGAAGATTCTCAATCATCCAGATTTTAGGGCGAATCACATGGGGTTTATAATTTCTTCACCAACGTGGTTAATTTGTATTTTAATTTGGTTTATTTTCTCTCTTTTAAATTGATGTTCAGATTTATTAGCGTTTAATATTCCTAAACTGATAAACAAGCTGGAGACTAGCTGCAGATAAGAAAAAAAGAGTTTGTTAGTACAAATTGGGATCTGGCTTATCTCTTTCGTGAACTCCAAATAATCTTTTTACTTACAATTTATTCCCTTTTAGATGTCAGACCTCGTTCTAATGACATGTGTGCTCTTTTGGAATGCAAATAGGTGACATGTTTGACTACATGTAAGTGATTTCCTGGGCAAAGGGAAAGTTACTTTTATCCAGAAGTGGTGTTCAGCGGAAATCACGGGTAGGGTGGGAAAGTTGATATGCCTTTTGAAAAAGCGCAAGCATGACCTGGATGATTTAGAAACTCCATGGACACTGAGTTACAAATACTCTCTTCTTTTGAGTTATAGAAATATTCAATCACATATTCAACGCTCAGTACAATGTGCATATCATTTATTTACTTTAAAGCAGAATTAGGAACTATCCAAAGTTAAAGCAATTCCTTTAGTTGCCTTAACAAATTGCACATTCTCTTCTGATCTCTTTATATTCTAGCATCCCATCACCTGAACATGGAACACACAACAATATATTGTAATAATCTCCATTCTTAGCTGCTATTGCCTGCTTCCGAGAGAACAATATTGGGGCTGAAATAGCTTTGCAGTTGAAATCTGGACAGGGAGCTTCACATAAACACGACTTTGTGGTATAATGGTCAGGCTTTATACAAGTTTTAGAAGTAAATCAGAAAATGTTTTACTTGAAGATGCCTTAAAGGCGATCTCATTTATTATTCCCAAATTTAAATTGATCAGATGCAAACCAAGCCATAAAGCTTATTATTTTAATAGGATTTCCCCTTTTAAATTGATTAGCTATAAATAACTGTATAGTAGAATAAAATTCTTGCAAGGATTACCATATTTTTGGAGTATAAGACGCACTCCCCCACCCTAAAAAAGTGGGTGGAAATATCTGTGTGTCTCTCCAAATATTGTGGCGGGGGAGAGGAGGGTGATGCAGCATCACTCAGCTGTTCTAGAATGGCAGCCTTGGCAAATGGACTGCACCAAACAGGCAGCGGTGAATGGCCGGTGGTGGTGGTAGCAGTGGCAGCAGTGATGTCCATGGCGGCAGCAGTGAAGAGGTCATGGCAAACAGGATGTGGTGAACGAGCGATGCCAAATGGGCGGCACTAAATGGGCCCCACTGAAGGGGCCATGGTGAATGAGTGGCATTGAATGAGCGATGGCAAACTGGGTCACGGTGGCAAACTGGGCTGCGGTGGAGAATTGAGCCATGTTGAATAAGCCACGGCAAATGGGCGGCAGCAGGGGCAGTGAACAGGCTGCAGCAAATGGGCCAGATGAATACTGGGATGCTGGAAGGCACAGGGAGATTCCCCCCCCTTGTTTTCCTCCCCAAAAGGTAGGTGCGTCTTATAGTCCAGAGCTTCTTATAGTCCGAAAAATACGGTATTTTGTGCTGATGTGTAAAAACACTCTCAAATCCTCTGTTTTCTTTATTTTATGATTTCATTTTATGATTTCATTTTATGGCCCCATTTTTTTTTAATACGGCTGCATCTCACTTCTGTACCTCTGGTGGATAACAATAAATTAAAACCGTAACAATAAAACCTCCAACGTTTGAAAGATAAACACCATGATAACATTAAGAGAATGCCTCTGCGGTCCTCCAAAAGAGTTTCATCCAGCCATTCTACAGGCCAAACATTCTGAGCTACCTTCCTGCTAGCAAATGAAACCTCAAAATCTCACCCAAAATGTTACTGGGAATGAAGAGTCAGAGCGCGTTTGTGTGGTTATGGGAATTAATTTGCAGTGAATGCAACTGACTTCATAGTATGTTGATTAAGATATATTTGTATAGATAGCTGGTGGCTTTTGGAAGTTACCTTACCAACAATTATGAAATAGCCATCAGGGCTAAGTCTGTTCCACTTTCTGCTCTTTCTTGGACAACGTCCTGGCCCATTGCTATCACTTTCCCTTGTCAGTATCTGCAACTTCAGTCTTTATCCTGTCTCCTATACAGAGCTTCATCATGGCATGATCCATATACAACTAGTTCTCAACTTACAACCACAATGGGGACTATACATTCAGCTACTAAACAAGCCAGGTTTCTTTTTTTTGCTTTTTTTTGGGGGGGGCATGGTTCTTCAGCAGATTGGTGCAGTTGTGAATCATATGGTTGTTGAACAAATCTAAGTTTAGCAATAGCAATAGCAATAGCAGTTCGACTTATATACCGCTTCATAGGGCTTTCAGCCCCCTCTAAGCGGTTTGCAGAGTCAGCATATCGCCCCCACAGTCTGGGTCCTCATTTCACCCACCTCGGAAGGATGGAAGGCTGAGTCAACCTTGAGCCGGTGAGATTAGAACCGCTGAATTGCAGATAACAAGTCAGCTGAAGTGGCCTGCAGTACTGCACCCTAACCACTGCGCCACCTTGGCTCTTGGTCAAGGTTTCCCCATTGACTTTGTCTCTTGCAAGCCAGCTGGGAAGATCTCAAATGACTCCCGGGATGCTGAAACCATTGTAAATACATGCATGCCAAATTTTGACCACATAACCATAAGGATGCTGCAACAGTTGATAAGGGTGAGGATTGGCCATAGGCCACATTTTGGGGGGGGGGGGTCCTGTTGTAACTTTGAAGCTGCTAAACATATGGTTGTAGGTTGAATTTGAATTTGAATTGAATTTACTTTATTTGTATGCCGCCCTTTTCCCTGAAAGGGGACTCAGGGCGGCTCACAATTCAAGGGAGGGGGAAACAAACAAAATTACAAAATATAAAGACATACACAGTTAAAAAACCCAACAATCATACCATTCGGAGTGGGGCTGCAAGTCTTTAGCCCCAGGCCTGTCGGAACAGCCAGGTCTTAAGGGCTATGCGGAAGGCCTGGAGGGTGGTGAGGGTACGAATCTCCACGGGGAGTTCGTTCCACAGGGTCGGAGCAGCCACAGAGAAGGCCCTCTTCCGGGTAGTCGCCAGTCGACACTGGGCGGCTGATGGAATTCGGAGGAGGCCTAGTCTGTGGGATCTTATTGGTCTAGTGGAGGTAATTGGCAGTAGGCGGTCTCTCAAGGTTGAGAACTAGCCGAAACAAATGCATAAGCAATAAGCAAATGGGGAAATGCCACAGGTATGCACATACGTTCCTGAGCAATGCACAAAAAAGAAAGAAACAATATCCAGACGCTAAGGTCTCAACTAGGTTTGTCAGGCACATTAGAAAACTGCCTTCTGAGCACGAGTGCTAATCCTTGTAATAGATGTCGGTCCTTGACACGTCACTGGGTAACAATTAATTCTAAGTCATCAGTCATGCCTTCTCTTGAGAGTGCAAGAAAGGAGCTGGAGCATGAGGATTGCCCTTGGAGAATAAGCGCTTCTAACATGCTATGATTTGAGAAGGAAGCCATATATCTAGCAATACCACTGACACCAGAGCTGTCAGCTTAGATAAATGGAGCCAACATGGAAAAGCAGAAAGTGGACCTGAATTGTCCAAGATAATATGGCTAACTTGCTACATCATCCACTCTGTATGATTTACCTAGTGTTTAATCCAATGTTTTAAGTATATTAGCCCAAACGTCTTCAATTTAGATCTAAAACCAGATAGATCAGAAGCATTTTAGTAACTTCAGCTCTATTCTGTTGAGGACAGAAGTAAAATAGTGGTTGTATATTCTGAATAATGAATAATCCGTGATTAAAAATAACGCACTGAGGCAATCTTGAAGGTTAGGTTGGTGGAGTGGTTAAGATGAAGGCTGGAAACCAGGAAACCATGGCTAAGGCCCAGTTGGGTGACCTTGGAGCAGCCACTGTGAGTCAGATCTAGAAGGGTCAGGGAAGACTTGTTGAAAAAAAAAAAGAAATCTTACTAGTAAGATTTCTTACTAGAAGACTGGTCCAGGTATTTAAGGGAGGGAGGGAAAGAAGGAGGGAGGGAACAAGGAAGAAAGGAAGGAAGTCATAGAGAATGTGGCATAACAATCTTCCTTTAACCCAATTTCCAAATACTGTATTCCAGTCAGACATTTTTTTAAAAAAGAAAGAAATTAGGTTATGTGAATGTAACAGCCAAATTAATTTTCAGGGGTTTGCACCATTACCATTGATATATTGAATCTTTGTTTCCCAGGCATGTCTTGCCCACAATTTAGTTCTCTTTATTTCATATTTGGAGATTATCTATCTATCTATCTATCTATCTATCTATCTATCTATCTATCTATCTATCTATCTATCCATCCATCCATCCTTCCTTCCTTCCTTCCTTCCTTCCTTCCTTCATTCATTCATTCATTCATTCATTCATTCATTCATTCATTCATCTATCCATCATGTCTGCCTGTCTGTCTGTCTATCTATCTATCCATCCATCCATCTATCTATCCATTTATCATCCATCCATCTATCATCCATCCATCATCCATCCATCCATCCATCCATCCATCCATCCATCCATCCACCCATCCATCTATCTATCTATCCATCTATCTTTCTTTCTCTGCATCCATCCATCCATCCATCATGTCTGTCCATCCATCCATCCATCCATCAACTGTCTGTCTGTCTGTCTATCATCTATCCATTCATCATCCATTCCTCCCTCTATTATCTATTATCTATCCATCCATCCATCATCCATCCATCATCTATCTATCTATCTATCTATCTATCTATCTATCTATCTATCTATCTATCCATCCATCCATCCTTCATTCATTCATTCATTCATTCCTTCATCTATCCATCATGTCTGCCTGTCTGTCTGTCTATCTATCTATCCATCCATCCATCCATCTATCTATCCATTTATCATCCATCCATCCATCTATCATCCATCCATCATCCATCCATCCATCCATCCACCCATCCATCTATCTATCCATCTATCTTTCTTTCTCTGCATTCATCCATCCATCATGTCTGTCCATCCATCCATCCATCCATCCATCCATCCATCCATCCATCCATCAACTGTCTGTCTGTCTGTCTGTCTATCATCTATCCATTCATCATCCATTCCTCCCTCTATTATCTATTATCTATCCATCCATCCATCATCCATCCATCATCTATCTATCTATCTATCTATCTATCTATCTATCTATCTATCTATCTATCTATCCATCTATCTATCGATTATCTATCTGTCTATCTATCTATCTATCTATCATCTATCTATCTATCTATCTATCTATCTATCTATCTATCTATCTATCTATCTATCATCTATCTATCATCTATCCATTCATCATCCAGCCCCCCCTCCCTCCCTCTATTATCTATTATCTATTATCTATCTAACTATCTATCCATCCATCCATCATCCATCCATCCATCCATCCATCCATCCATCAATCCATCCATCCATCCATCCACACACAGACAGACACACACTCAATTCCTTTAAAGAATGCATTGGAAGTAATAACAACTTTGAAAGCATTGGAAATTTTTACTTCTTAAAAAAAAAAGAATATATTCCTCTATACAGAAGAAACATTGACCTGGTCTGTAAGATTACAAGTCTATGCCCGACCTGTAATCGAATTACCTGAATTACTCTCTCCAGAGTACTAACACTATTCTAACCAAGTACTAAGCATGGCTTCTTCAGAATTGATTGACTTCTGTGATTCCATGAAAACAAATTAAAAAAAAAAATATTCTCATCCCAAACTTTAAAATTTATCAATAACCTTAGGAAGAAGGTTGAGCCCTGATATCAGTAATCTAAGTAGTTTATATCAACTTGCACCATCCTAAATTTAGTACGATGATGCGAGATGTTATTCCCACTACAAAGATTTCTGATCAGCAACGTATCTGACAGTGACAGTTGGAAGCAAATAGAATCTGTGAAACATTGGGGTGTTTTTAAGGTGTTATCTCTCGGTGGAATTTATCATAGAACTTAATGTTTGTAGAAGTCATTTTATCTCTGACTTCACAGATTGACAAAGTACACAGAGAATTCAGTCAGACTCTCGTTTTGATCTTTGACTTTGAAGGATCAGAGATATGAAAAACGCAGCGATTTTCGACAGGGGTCTGTAAGCAGGATGATAACTGGTGATGAAAAGCAGCTGGTAACCATAACTTGCTTCAGAAGAAGAACCTCAAGTGTTGGATCCTCTTTTCTTCACAAGGAGCAAAAATGGGCAGTGTGTCACTTGAGATACAGTGACAGAATCAAGATTTAGAACATAACTTTTGATGAGAGAGAGAGAGGAGACAGAGAGAGAGAGAGAGAGAGAGAGAGAGAGAGAGAGAGAGAAGTATTCAATATGCTGTTTTAACACTTTAAGGTAAAGGTAAAGGTTCCCCTTGCACATATGTGCTAGTCATTCCTGACACTAAGGAGTGTGGTCATCTCCGTTTCAAAGCCGAAGAGCAAGTGCTGTCCGAATATTCTTTGTGATTATGTGGCCGGCATGACTCGATGCTGAAGGTGCATGGAACTCTGTTACCTTCCCACCAAATGTTCTACTTGCACTTCCACATGCTTTCAAACTGGTACGTTGGCAGAAGCTGGGACAAATAACAGGAGCTCACACCATTATGCGGTGCTAGGGATTTAGCACCGAGGTGGCGCAGTGGTTAAATGCAGCACTGCAGGCTACTGCTAGATCAGCAGTTCAGCGGTTCAAATCTCACCGGCTCAGGGTTGACTCAGCCTTCCATCCTTCCGAGGTGGGTAAAATGAGGACCCAGATTGTTGGGGGCAATATGCTGACTCTCTGTAAACCGCTTACAGAGGGCTGAAAGCCCTATGAAGCGGTATATAAGTCTACTGCTATTAAACCGCCAAACTACCAACCTTTCTGATCAACAAGCTCAGCATCTAAGCCACTCTTACACCGAGTCCCTAATCTACCATAAAGCTGCCTCAAAAACCCAACATTTATAGCAATTCTCTCTTTACGTTAAAAATCCATTCTGCATTGCCATAACCCTCCCGATACCATTAAATATTGCAAGAAATTTTCTTTACTGGCACAGTTCAAGCCGTTATTTGATTATTAAACTCCCCCTCGCTTTCTAGTTACAGGCAATCGTTATGTACATTAAGGATGAGAATCTATTATACTAATTTTATTTTATTTTTTTCCCCCTCTTATGCTTTATTTTTGTGTTGAATGAGACCTCAAAGGTTATTCTCAATAATGAGAATGAAAGAGAAGCATGGAAATTATGAAGAAACTTAAAGCAATTTAACAGTATCAAACAATGAAAGATAATTTAAGAATTAATTTACAAATCCAGGAGAGCAAAGCACCTAATAAAAACATTTGCTCTATTAATATCAATCAGGATAAGAATGTTACAGAGTTTTAATGTGTTATTACATTAAAAGGAAACTTCAAATATTGTGTATGTCATTTGCACATACCAAATATTTGAAGTTGCCTGACAATGAGATCTTAAGACTATCTAGCCCAATTCTAGACTATTCAGGGAAAGGTTCTTGAGATTTTAAAATAAATTCTTAAAAGCCTTACATTCTAAGAGCCTTTTTTTTTTTTGCCTTTATTTGTATGCCACCCTTTTCCCTAGGGGGACTCAGGGCGGCTCACAATTCAAGAGGGAGAGGGAGAAGACAAACAATAGACAATACAGCATGTTAAAAAGAAAACACAACAATCGCACAATTCGAGTGGGGTTAGAATCTTAACCCCAGGCCAGCCGGGACAGCCAGATCTTTAAAGCGGCGCGGAAGGACTGGAGGGTGGTGAGGGTCCGAACCTCCACGGGGCGTTCGTTCCAAAGGGACGGAGCAGCCACCGAGAAGGCTCTCCTCCGGGTAGTTGCCAGTTTGCACTGGCTAGAAGATGGGATTCGGAGGAGGCCTAATCGATGCGATTGGATCGGTCTAGTGGAGGTAATTGGCAGTAGGCGGTCTCTCAAGTACCCAGGCCCACTACCATGAAGGGCTTTATAGGTGATAAGTAGCACCTTGAAGCGCACCCGGAGATCAACAGGTAGCCAGTGCAGCTCACGGAGGATAGGTGTTACGTGGGTGAACCAAGGTGCACCCACAATCGCTCACGCGGCAGCATTCTGGACTAGCTGGAGTCGCCGAATGATCTTTTAGCTGCTAGCTGTAGAAGAGCAGCTTCTAAGAGGCAATAACTTGGTCCTTAACACCAATAAGACCAAGGAGCTTATAGTGGACTACAGAAGGAATAGATCAGATATCGTACGCTTGCTTATCAATGGAAATTAAGTGGAGCAAGTGGCCAGTTTTAGGTTTCTGGGTGTTATCATAAGAGAGGACCTGGTCTGGAGCGCTCACATTGCAGCCCTGGTCAAAAGAGATTATACGACCTGAGACCTTTCAAGAAACAACAACTGAATGGAAAACTGTCGGTGACCTTCTACCCTGCACCACAGAGAGTATTTTAACTTACTGCACCTGTCTATGGTTTGCCAATTGCCCAGTGGCAGATAAGACAGCATTCCAGAGGGTCAACGTCATTGTCCAGAGGATCACTGACTGTTACCCTCTCCCCTCTTTGGAACAGCTTTATAGCTCCCGCTGCCCTACAAAAGTTCAAAACATTCTTAAAGATCCATCTCATCCTGGGTGCTCATTTTTTTTTTAACTATTACCATCTGGCAGAGGGTACAGGACAACAAAAACAAGGACGAATAGTTGAAAAACAGCTTCTATTCCAGGGCAATAACCGTATTGAATTCTATGGTATAATGCAATATTGGGTTTTTAATTTCAATTTTATAGAATGTAAAGGATGTGTGTTTGTGTTTTTATTTTTATATTTATAATGTACACTGAGGATGGCCTTTAATTTCATTGTACCATGTGCAGGACAATAAAGCAAACTAACTAACAGGTTGGTGGAGTGAAGTACGGAATCAGCTTAGAGTCATTGTGTTCAAGAGCCAAGGTGGCGCAGTGGTTAAATGCAACACTGCAGGCTACTGCTAGATCAGCAGTTCAGCGGTTCAAATCTCACCGGCTCAGGGTTGACTCAGCTTTCCATCCTTCCGAGGTGGGTAAAATGAGGACCCAGATTGTTGGGGGCAATATGCTGACTCTCTGTAAACCGCTTAGAGAGGGCTGAAAGCCCTATGAAGCGGTATATAAGTCTACTGCTATTGCTATTGCTATTGCTATTCTCACAAGCAGTCCAAGCCCAACCTCTCCTGAATTACATTGACCCTTATCTGGTGTCAATTGAGCGTTGAACATCAGTTGACCAGATTCTTGTATATAAGCTTAAATATATCCTCTCTTCTGCAATCTAATGGATGGTCCTGATTTTTTTTTTTATGTCTGACACCAGCAGGGTTCATAGAAAACATGCAATTGGTTCCCAATAATTCCAGTTTTGGCTTTTATAAGAGGTTTCAGAAAGAATACACTGAGTCTGATTCACTAGTAAGCATACTTCTAGGTCATTCTCCAAGAAAAGATCACTCCCAACTAGAAAGTGTATATTTCTTGTATTTTTGGAATCGCAAACCATAAAAGGTAGTTAGAAGTCATTAAGTCAGTGTATGATAGTTCAGAATTTTTGCACAGCTAGTCTTCATGGATAGGAAGTTCTTATATCTTGCTTATTAGACATAGGAGTAAAAAGAGGAAAAGGAGTAGGGAGTAGGAAGTAGGAGAAGAAGGAAAAGAAGAAGAAGAAGGTGAAAAAGAGGAATAAGAAGAGGAGGAGGAGGGGGAGAAGAAGAAGTGGAGGAGGAGGAGGAAGAAGAAGAGGAGGAGGAGGAGGAGGAAGAGAAGGAGGAGGAGGAGGAGGAAGAAGAATAAGGAGGAGAAGGAGGAGGAGGAGGAGGAGGAGAAGAAGAAGAAGAGGAGGAGGAAGAGGAGGAGGAGGAGGAAGAATAAGGAGAAGGAGAAGGAGAAGGAGAAGAAGAAGAAGAGGAGGAGGAGGAGGAGGAGGAGGAGGAAGAGAAGGAGGAAAAGGAGGAGGAAGAATAAGGATAAGGATAAGGATAAGGATAAAGAGGAGGAGGAGGAGGAGGAGGAGGAGGAGGAGGAGGAGGAGGAGGAGGAGGAGGAGGAGGAGGAGGAGGAGGAGGACTGGTCTTTCTCCTACCTCTACTAATCTAGTCCACTTCTTTATACTACCTGCATTCTTACTCTGCTTTTTAGCGAAATCTACAAAGTTGATTTCAGCTCTCAGCTCTTCAGCTAGAACATCTAAGATAGTTTTAGTTACAAAGCAGATTTTCTTTCAAAAAAATTAATAAGAATAGCAAGAATACTGACTACTTTCCCATTTTATAGTATAAGTTTTTTTTAAAAAAAAAAAAAACCAAGCACATGTATATGTGCAATCTACCCCTATTGTTTGATGTGACATGTGTACTGCCATAAGGAGGGGAGCAAGGTTGTCTATGCAATAGAAGGAAAGATTTGAGCAACGATAGGTCCTGAATTGACAGATGGAAGGGATAAGAAGGGCAGATGTGCTCCAATTTCTTGAGATGTTGAGAGATGACAGGCAAAGGCAGATCAAACTGCTTGCTTGGCATTACTGAAGTTGCAACAGAAGAGCCACCGTGCAGACTCAAAAAAGTTACTCACTTGGTGCAGAAGACTCGACAACAAGCTGAAACTCAGCAGCTGCCACCACTAGAGAGCATAGACTAGGCTGGTGCGTCGAAGCCTTGAACTAAGCCAGACCATCTGGGAATCTTAACAATGACAATCAAAGAGCCGGTCAGGCAAAAATGCTTTTGAAAAATGCATGACGCCAGTTTCAAAGCTCAACCGAAAATGACAGAGAAGTGTCTGGTTTCTTCTTCCTGAAGAACCCAGGTTGGGTTCACATTTCAAGTGCATGCAAGGGAACAGTTAAGATGAACTGACAGAGCTAGCTTTTGATTTTATTTTTTGCAAAATGTCTTAGAGGTCAGCAAGAAAGCTTTGGATATTTGTTGTTAGTTGCGAAGTCGTGTCCAACCCATCACAACCCCATGGACAATGTTCCTCCAGGCCTTCCTATCCTCTACTGTCCTCTGGAGTCCATTTAAGCTCACGCCGACTGCTTTGGTGACTCAATCCAGTGACCCAATTCTCTGTCGTCTCCTTCTTCTTTTGCCCTCCATCTTTCCCAGCATGAGGCTCTTCTCCAGTGAGTCCTTCCTTCTCATTAGGTGGCCAAAGTACTTGAGTTTCCTCTTCAGGATCTAAAGCCTTCTAAAGAGCAGTCAGGGATGATCTCCTCTAGGACCCATCAGTTTGACCACCTTGCAGTCCAAAGGACTCGCAGGAGTCTTCTCCAGCCCCAGAGTTTAAAGGCCTAAATTCTTTGGCACTCAGCTTTGGCTATAGAGATGCCATAATTTAATTCAATTCAAGGGAAAAAATAACTTTATCACTTCTGGATTTTGTGTTTGGGATGAAAATAAAATAACTTTGACTTTGATTTTGCAATCAGATAGATTTGTTAAAGCTATAGAAATGGCTAGTTATATATTAATATGTAAAAGCAAAATGTTGAAGTGTTTTTATCTTGTACTGTACTAAAAAAGAATTGGAAGTCAACACCTTTTTTTCTTCTCCCCCCCCCTTATATCTCCCCCCTTCTTTTCCCCGCTTCTTTTCCTTGTCTCAATTTCTTTTTTTTTCTTTGTATTTTAGATAAGTAATTAAATAAATAAATACTAATAAAAGAAAAAAAATACCCCTGGACTTTTTCTACTCATCAGAACATTGGAGTCAAACGAAATAGGTTTTATGGCAATTAGGTAACGCTTCTTCCTTAGTAGGTATTTACTTGCTAAACATTCTTCTAATATTTGCTGATAAGAAGAAATATGTGCTATTCACGTCAACTGGCTATTAGAAGCAATTCTTTGGAGAAACGCAAAATTCATCCGACAGAATTCTAAGCTCCAACAGCTAGTTCTAAATGTCTGGAATGATTGACTCTGAAAGCATCTGAAACCCTATGGTCAGAACACAGTATTATTTGCAAATGCAGGGACACATTCTCCCATATTACAGGGTAGCCGAAATGTAAATGGCTATAACATGTTCAATTTTTCGACAGAACGAAGTGAAATGTGCAGGATGTAAGATAAAGTGTAACAATTTTTTTTGTAGAAATCGGGGCAAGAAAGTTTGAGCTACATATCCATTTCTCAGTCTAGGTCTTTTTTTAATATTTTGTAATGTAATTGACAGGAAAGACAGTTTCTAATGTGTAGAACATCCGTGCCTGCTGAATTAAAGAAATGTTTGCAAAGTGATGGGCTGGTTTTAAGAAATAATTCTTAAGCCCCATCCTGAACATGATGACACTTTTGAAGGGTTAAAGTACAAAATATGAATTTAGACAATCAAGCAGAGATTGACATCTCACTGTTTTAGAACAGACAGATACAGAGAGTAAGAACAATTAATAAATAAATAGAAGGGGGGTTGCTCTAATCATAGCCCTATTATATAATTCAATCTGGTCCTAATTAACATTTTAAAGGATCCCCGTGATCAAGTAGTAAGGTTTTGCAGTTATGCATCCCATTTTAGGGGCTATGACCATTAGTCAATAGTTTATATCAAGTCACCAAGATGACCTATTGAGTGTTTCTACCAACTCCTGTTTGAAGGAGTAGGTAAACATCTGCACTTGCAAGATTCGTTGTTTGAGTTAGAAATGACTCAAATAACTCACAATAACTCTAGAAAAAGTGCAGAGAAGAGCAACCAGGATGATTAGAGGACTGGAAACTAAGACATATGAAGAACGGTTACAGGAACCGGGCATGGCTACTCTAGTGAAGAGAAGGACCAGGGGAGACATGATAGCAGTGTTCCAATATTTGAGGGGCTGCCACAGAGAGGAGGAGGTCAAGCTATTTTCCAAAGCATCTGAAGGCCAGACAAGGACTAATGAATGGAAACTGACCAAGGAGAGATTCAACCTAGAAACAAGGAGGAACTTTCTGACAGTGAGAACAATCAACTAATGGAACATAAGTTGCCTTCTTAAGTTGTGGGAGCTTCATCACTTGAGACTTTCAAGAAGAGATTGGACTGCCATTTGTCAGAAATGGTGTAGGGTCTCCTGCTTGAGAGGGGGCTTGGACTAGTTGAGGTCCCTTCCTATAAGGTCCCTTCCAACTCTGTAAATCTGTAAACATGAAGATTAAGCATTGAAATGTGCAGAAATATATGGTCTTTAACGCCATACTCATTGGCAAAAATCCCTAGTGTTGGGAAAGATTGAAGGCAAATGGAGAGGGAGACAGAAGGATGAGATGGTAAGGTAGTGTCATTGTTGTGATGAACATAAATTTGAGCCAACTCCAGCAGATAGTGGAGAACAGAGATGCTGGCATTCTATGGTCCATGAAGTTGCAAAGAGTCAGACACAACTTAATAACTGAACAACAACCAAAACTCTGAACTATGTAGAATTGTGACTGCTACTCTTCATTTACAGATTCACTGAAACAAATACCTAAATAGTTTCATAAAACTATACATCTCTCCATGTTCAGAATCTCATCTATGTTCTGAGTCATTGATGTCATCAAGTCAGCAATGACTTTTAGCAACCAAGGACATACGCCTCCTTCAAACTGATCTTCCAATAGTATACCCACCACTCTAATCAAATCTGTCCATCTTGCTATTGGTCATTGTCTTCTTATTTTTACCTCCACCTTTCTAGCTTCATGGATTTCTTAAGAGATTTGGGTCTTCACAGAATGTGTCTAAACTAGGATAATTTGAGTGTGCTTATTGACAGCTTCAGTAAAGAATGTGGGTTGATTTGCTTGATGATCCCTTTGTTTGTTTCCGTGGTTAGTCATGATATTCTCAGAAATCTCCTCCAACACCAACATTGAAAAGAATTAACAGGACATTTCTGTCCTCTTTCTTTGTAGTCAACTTTTGGTTCCATAGAGAGTTTTAGAGAATTCCATGGTCTGCATGACTCCGATTTCCAAAGTAGAGACATGTCATTATAAGGCCTTCATTGCTACCGTACCAAGTATAGTCTGAAGCATATTTCCTGAAGAGCCGAGGTGGCGCAGTGGTTAGGGTGCAGTACTTCAGGCCACTTCAGCTGACTGTTATCTGCATTTCACCGGTTCTAATCTCACCAGCTCAAGGTTGACTCAGCCTTCCATCCTTCCGAGGTGGGTGAAATGAGGACCCAGACTGTGGGGGCGATATGCTGACTCTGTAAACCGCTTAGAGAGGGCTGAAAGCCCTATGAAGCGGTATATAAGTCTAACTGCTATGGCTATTGCTATCCTGCCTGATGTTTCCTTTACTCTACGTAGTCAATGCTAAAAGGCAGAAGTCAACATACACAAACCTCTCCTCATCTCAGTCCATGTGAACCGGAATCAATGGATGAAAAGAGATAGCATCTGTGATTCTCTTTTCTCATAGAGTGTCACTTGCTCTCATCCCTTATGTGTAAAAGTGTTTGTCCTTTATAAAGCCTTTAAAACAAGCAATCGAATAAGGTGGACTAAGGTTTGAACTTTCTTAAAATAAAATAAAAAATGAATGCCAAGAATATCACACAGTAGGCCAAAACAAAACAAAACAAAAACAAAAACAAACCCAACCCTACTAATAACTTAGAAGAGCTGCGGTGACACAGTGGTTAGAATGCAGTACTGCAGGCTACTTCTGCTGCCTGCTGGCTCCCTGCAATTTAGCAGTTCGAATCTCACCAGGCTCAAGGTTGACTCAGCCTTCCATCCTTCCGAGGTGGGTAAAATGAGGACCCAGATTGGTGGGGAACTCTGTAAACCGCTTAGAGGGGGCTGTAAAAGCATAGAGAAGTGGTATATAAGTCTAAGTGCTATTGCTATTGAGTCAGCCTTCCATCTAAAGAGCCGAGGTGGTGCAGTGGTTAAATGCAGCACTGCAGGCTACTTCAGCTGACTGCAGTTCTGCAGTTTGGCTGTTCAAATCTCACCGGCTCAGGGTGGACTCAGCCTTCCATCCTTCCAAGGTGGGTAAAATGAGGACCCGGATTGTTGTTGGGGGCAATATGCTGACTCTGTAAACCGCTTAGAGAGGGCTGAAAACCCTATGAAGCGGTATATAAGTCTAACTGCTATTGCTATTGCTATCTTTCTGAGGTGGGTAAAATAAGGATGCCAGATTGTTGAGGACAATAGGCTGACTGTGTAAACTGCTTAGAGGGGGCTGTAAAGCACCATAAAGCAATATATAAGTCTAACTGCTATTGCTATTGCTATCTTGTCCTCTAGCATGGAAATATGTTAGTATCCCTCTTTGCTAGCAGCAAAAAACAATGAAGGAGTGTTTATGCTAAGCTGTACTTCTGATCTAACTTCTTCAGCATGATACAATGGCAGGTTTTTCTGGCATCGTGCAAATCTCTTTAGTGTGCTTCCTTGCGATGCCCGTAATTCCATATTGCTGTCATTAATCAGAAGCGAATGTCTTTATTTTCTGCTGTTTTGACTACAAGAAATCATGTCTTTTTATCCTATTAGGAGGATTCCCCCCCCCCAAATAAAATAGGGAAACAATTAACACTGGCTTTAATGTGCAAAAGCTGTGGAGCTGCCATAATTGCACTCAAGCTCCGCTAACTTTGTAATCAGGCAGTGGGTTGCAAGCGCCTCGCGAGTGATTCTCCGAGAAGGACTAACACACTCGAAGGAAGAAGGCAGGTGTGCCAAAAAAAATTTAAAAAGCAGACATGTTGGCAAAACAAAATAAGAATCTGAAGAGGGGAAAGAACAGAAAACAAAGAACATTCGCCTCCTCGGGAACTCACTGTCTAACTGCCCTGACTGCAGCTGATTAAAACTATTCTGTAGTCAGAATTATTACGTGATGTGGAATTTCATGTTTAACTGGCGAGTTAGACAAGGTAACGATAGAGGTTCCCCTTGCACATATGTGCTAGTCATTCCTGACTCTAGAGGGCGGTGCTCATCTCTGTTTCAAAGCCAAAGAGCCAGTGCTGCCCAAAGACATTCTCTATGGTCATGTGGCCAACATGACTAAACCCTGAACGCAAAAGGCACACGGAACGCGGTTATCTTCCCACCAAAGGTGGTCCCTGTTTTTCTACTTGCATTTTTACGTGCTTTAGAACTGCTGGGTTGGCAGAAGCTGGGGAAAGTAACGGGAGCTCACTCCGTTACGCGGCGCTAGGGATTCGAACCACCGAACGGCCGACCCTTCTGATCGACAAGCTCAGCGTCTTAGCCACTGAGCCATAAACAGGCAGCTAATTCTGAAATGCGATTGCACAACCTCTGGATAACAAAAAGGATTTGAGATGTTGGCTGGAGTTGAAACCAGGATGATTTTGAATGCAAAAATTCCAAACATCCAGTACATGGCAAAAAGGATACAGGCATACCTCAGAAGCATCGCAGACTTGGTTCCAGACCATCACAATCAAGAGACCCACATGAACAGTGATGGGATACGATCGGTATGCCCCAGTTACCAGCTACCATTCCGGTATAGTGCTCCGGAGGGCCCACCCACCTGCCTGCGTTCCTTACCTGTATTTGAGCTGTTCGGGGCTTCTGTGCATGTGCATGAAGCGTACGGCACCTGCACGATGCTCCGCTAAGCAGCTGGAGTGTTGTGGAGGTGTCACAGAGTGTCATGGGTGGTAAGTATGCTTTGTGTGCTGCGCATATGTGCATGCATGCTATGCATGTTCATGTGGTGAACACCCAGCCCTGTTGCACCGTGCCGGTTACAAAGGGATCTGGAACCTACCACAGCACCTGAACCTTTGGTTTTCCCTATGCATGGAAAAGTCATGGTTACTCTAAAATCTATTAAGTCTGGAATGGAATGGGGTAGGATAGGGTAGGGTAGGGTAGGGTAGGGTAGGGTAGGGTAGGGTAGGGTAGGGTAGAGTAGAGTAGAGTAGAGTAGAATAGAATAGAATAGAATAGAATAGAATAGAATAGAATAGAATAGAATTCTTTATTGGCCAGGTGTGATTGGACACACAAGGAATGTGTCTCTGGTGCATAAGCTCTCAAAGTGCATACAAGCAACAAGTGATAAATCATGATCACAATCATCATAGATGCATTCATCCGAAATCGTAAGTTACAACACTTAACGATAGTCATGGGATGCAAGATAAATCATTCTAGGATGTTGAATAAAACAATTAATAGCAATAGCAATAGCAATAGCAGTTAGACTTATATACCGCTTCATAGGGCTTTCAGCCCTCTCTAAGCGGTTTACAGAGTCAGCATATTGCCCCCAACAACAATCCGGGTCCTCATTTTACCCACCTCGGAAGGTTGGAAGGCTGAGTCAACCCTGAGCCGGTGAGATTTGAACAGCTGAACTGCAGAACTGCAGTCAGCTGAAGTAGCCTGCAGTGCTGCATTTAACCACTGCGCCACCTCGGCTAATAAATCGTAAGATACAAGCAACAAAGTTATAGTCATGAGAAGATAAAGAAATAGATAATAGAAAAGATGGGAAGATTGATAGTAAGACAGCCCTACTAGATAGTTTGATGGTGTTGTGGAAAGTAGTTGTTTAGCAGAGTGATGGCATGGGAGGAAAACTGTCTTTATGCCTAGTTGTTTTGGAGCACAATGCCCTTTTGCGTTGTCTCGAGGAAAGAAGTTGAAACAGTTTATGTCCAGGATGTGATGGGTCTGTAGATATTTTCACAGCCCTCTTTCTATTATGGCTAAATATTACGGCTAAATAAAAGTACCTAACTTAATTAAAAATACTTTATGACATAAAACGCTAATCAGCATTTGAGCTTTCATCAAATTGTAATCTTTGTTGGTGGAGGTTAAAAAACAACAACACCGTGTCTGCAAAACACAACAAAGTAAACCTCAACAGATATGTCTGCATAGAAAATTCTCTTTGCTTCATCTAGTAGCTTTCCAGAGATTTGCACGAAAATCTGATAGCCCGATTGGTCATGTAACATTGGGATAAGCCTCTATGTTTTGACACTGTCTAACACAAACTTTGACACTGTCTAATACAGTTCAGAGTCTTGATCATCTCCACTGTGGTCCCAAAAGGAAAGGACCAATTAACTCAATAGTCTGTCCAATTTTGGGTGATTAAGTAAATTAGCTTTCCTTAGCACAGATATGAAGCTTAATATATCCAGAAGTCATTCATAGTGTGTGCGCAGACACTCTTTCTTTCTTTCTTTCTTTCTTTCTTTCTTTCTTTCTTTCTTTCTTTCTTTCTTTCTTTCTTTCTTTCTTTCGTTTGTTCTTTCTTTCTTTCTTTCTTTCTTTCTTTCTTTCTTTCTTTCCTTCTTTCTCTCTCTCTCTCTCTCTCTCTCTCTCACACACACACACACACAGACACAAACACACAGAGAGCAATAGCAATAGCAGTAGCAGTTAGACTTATATACCGCTTCACAGGGCTTTCAGCCCTCTCTAAGCGGTTTACAGAGTCAGCATATTGCCCCCAACAACAATCTGGGTCCTCATTTTACCCACCTCGGAAGGATGGAAAGCTGAGTCAACCTTGAGCCGGTGAGATTTGAACAGTCGAACTGCAGAACTGCAATCAGCTGAAGTAGCCTGCAGTGCTGCATTTAACCACTGCGCCACCTCGGCTCTCTCTCAGAGAGAGAGAAAGAGAGAGAGAGAGAGACAGAGACAGAGAGACAGAGAGACAGAGAGACAGAGAGAGACAGAGAGAGACAGAGAGAGACAGAGAGACAGAGAGACAGAGACTATCCTAGAAAATGCAGACCAAAGTTATTTCAACCCATAATCTAACAGCCAAACAACTTTCCTATGGAATAAATTAAAATAATTAAAATCCAATACTTAAGATAAATGCCTAGGAAAGCTTGGATGAATTGTTGTTCAAGCACTTTTTGAGGGGAAAAAAAACATTGCAGATCAATGGAGAAATGGTACAAAATATTTTTTTTAATTCTGTAGAATTCATGAGAATTTGGCAGATTTCGCCATTTGCATATCAGTGGTCCGTATTCAGTAGTTTAATGATAGCGGATTTCCAGAGTGGAGTTTCTGAAGTAACAATCTAAGAATGATGGGGAAGCAACTATACCGAACAATTTTCTGGGAAGCCAACTAAGAGAACTAACATTACTTTTGCTAGTCCCAGCCGTCCTCGTCCTTTAGATGCTTAATAGGACTCTAAAATCAATTCCCTCTGCCCTGTGCAGATTTTTACTGGCATGTCTCTTTGTATTGAATATTTCAGTTGAAAAGAACTGCAGGAATACCTCAATGCAGAAACAGCATTGCAACTGATTTGGGCTGTGCTACTCATCTTCAAAGCACTCAGAGAAGCCCATTTACTGGAGAAGATCTTTTATATACTTTTCTGGAAGGGGATTTTTTTAAAAAGCAACACACCGTACCGTGTGTGATGTTGTACCCTACCAGTTGCAGATGTGTTTTCCTGTTTATCCCATGGAGATTTGGCTCTAACTATTGTGATAAATGGGTTTGTTTAAAATCAAACAGAATTCTTGCTACGGCTTCTTCACACATCTTCAATAATGTAAGGGTAAGGAAGAAAGAAATGGGGGGGGGGAGGAAGGAGTATGTGTTCCACCTGATTTTCCTTTTATATTCTGCTCAATTTTCACTTGTTTAACTCCCAAAAGGTTTCATTAACCAGTAGATGCATAGAAACTTCAATATTTGCTCTCAAAATAAGAATTAAACAAGTGTTTTCTCTAACAAAAGGAATGTGCAAATATCTGGTCTGGAGTGCTTCATTCTTGTCCAGTAAACTGAAATGTCAAATATGCATTGTGGCTATAGGAAATATATGGCAAACAATGATCCAGAATAGGGTGCTTTGGTTCATGAATAAAAGCAGGAGGATATTTCGGAATTCAATCTGGATTGATTACCGGGAGCAAAGATTTAGTTGTCCGAGCTTTTGAGCTCGTTTGGCAGCTCATCCTAAGTGTTGTGGCCCGCCAGCAGCCAGCAGAGCTGGAAGCAGAGTCAGACAGTGAGGAGGTTGGGGAGGAACATGGGCCAGTCCTGGAGGCTGAGGAAGGCTCGGACAAGAGCTCTTCATTGGAGGCAGAGATGGGGCCAAGGCCATCTGGCAGTTCTCAGCTGCCTTCAGAGTTAGACAGCAATGAGACAGAGGAACAGCTGGAGCCTGTTCCCAGTGTGCACATGCACAGAGCTCCCAGAAGAAAAGAATAGTTAAGAAATCAAGGTCAACTTGGGAGTAAAGCCACAGGTGGACGTTGAATGGCTCCTCCCATAGGAAATAAAAGAGGAGCAAAAGTGGAGTGCAGATGTTTTGGGTGCATCATCACTGGAGGTTTTTAAGAAGATAATGGACAGTCACTTGTCTGAAATGATATAGAATCTCCAGCTTGAGCAGGGGATTGGACTAGAAGACCTCCAAGGTCCCTTCCAGCTCTATTATGATTCTGATTTCATGCTCAACTGGGCAGTGTTTTTTTTTCAGTGTGCCTATATTTAATAGAAACAGTGTACATGTTATTATTAAAGAAATGGGAGAAGAATGAGTGGAGGACTTCACATACTATTGGGTCAGGTCATGATGTCAAGTTAAAGAAAAAGATTGAAGAGGCATATGTGAAGTATCAAACATAGGGGAAACCTATTTCGGTCAGTTGCGAGTCACAATATCATTGATGTTTCTTTGTGGGTTCAAAACCAAAACCCTTTGGGGAGGTGAAATATCTAAACCCCATCACTCAGTAACCAGAAAGTCCTGCGACACGTTAGTATGTAAGTACATTGTTATTGCTCTGGATGTGAATTTTTACTAATTAAAACTGTTTTACACTGAGGAATCTCTAGAGATTTGTCTTGTGGTTCCCAGGGTGTAGGAGTGTGAAATTACAGACTATAGCATCATAATTCCCTTCTGTCACCTTCAGTGAAAAGGTTGAAGCAAACTGGCAAATTTAGTTTCCAACACTTTTACTCACCAATGAGTACAATTTATGGAGGCTGGTTTTTTTTGTTTTTTGTTTTTTTAAAGGAGGGCGGGAGAAAGAAAAATGCAATACAGATGATTAATCTAAATTGTCAGATATCACCCTCTCCCCAAATCAGCTCTGGTAACAGTGGTATTGAGTTCCTAATTAAATGTGAAATAGAATAGAGTTCAGTTTCACCATTGATTTGTAAGCACGGTTCTGGATTATTGTCATTGATATTTTATAAATATCCCAAATGTCACCTCTTACTTTTTTCCCCCCGCCTCCCATCTTATTGTCTACTTTTCTTCTGGAAGCTCAGGGTGGCTTACAAGAGGTATGGCAGATCCAAAGTTCCCTGTTGAGTCTCTATGGTTGAACTTCAATCTTCCCAGCATTAGGCTAATTTGCACAGAGGATGCTAATCTATACGAAATATGTTACCGGCACTGCAAAGAAATGATGACTAAATTAACCTGAATTGGAGACTTCTTCAGAGCTCTCCGCTGTTCGATCAATGTTAAGGAAGTCTAGTTTTTCATACTTTTGGATAGTACAACTCTACGCAATGAATTCTCTAGTGTTGGATTGCTTTGTGACTTCAAATCGTTTTTTTTTATTCCTAGTGACTGATTAAAATAGTCCCTGCAGTTTTCTTGGCAATTTCCCCCCCCCCCCAAACTAGGCTTTTCCCAAGCTTCGACACTCAAGATGGACTATGACCTAGCACTGTGATGGCAAACCTATGGCACCTGTGCTACAGGTGGCGCGCAGAGCCATTTCTGAGGCCACGCAAGGCATTGCCCTGTGAGCTGCAGTGTGCATGCGCGTGCTGGCCAGCTGATTTCCGGCCTTGATTTTCGGCTGTTTTTTGCCCTCCGGAGGTTTCCCTGAAGACTGGAAGTTTGGGAATGGACTTTCGGTTTGTGCATTGGTCTGGTTTTTTTGCCCTCTGGAGGCTTCAGGGAAACCTCCTGAAGCCTCCAGAGGGAGAAAAACAACCCAATGGGCAACTCGGAAATCCGTTCCCAAACTTCCAGTTTGTGTGTTTGGCTATTTTTGCCAGTTTGCAAGAAAGCTGTGTATGCATGCCCGGGGTAGCGGGAGGGCATTTCACACATGCATGCACAGGGGGCACAGTTTCAAAAATTGTTCGAACCTACTCTGTGGGTGTGGCCTCCTTTGTGGGAGTGGCTTGCCGCCCATGTGACCGGATGGGAGTGGCTTGCTGCCCATGTGACCAGATATGAAGATGCCGACGACACTTCTCAGAACCATCTTAAATTACCTCACACACAGCACTGGCATGCATAAGAATATGATGTAAACTTGTTTTTTAAAAGGCATCTTTGGTTTGCGTTAAAACAATTTCAACACACGCAATGTTCTGATTGCACCACAAACGCAGTAGTCATCCTTACCTTTCACAGAGGCACTGAGTTTTATAAATAGGAGCATGATAGTGTAGAATAATCATATCCAAGGACCAGTGGAGGGTTTCAAAAAAATTTGGAACCTCTTCTGTAGGTGTGGCCTGCTTTCCGGGTCCACTGGTGGAACCTCTTCTAACCGGTTCAGTAGATTTGACGAACCGGCTCTACCGAATAGGTGCGAACTGGTAGGAACCCACCTCTGGCACAGTGCATTAAATTATGGGGGTGGGCACCCGAGTGGTGCGAACGCATGCACGCATGTGCTTTTGGCCCCTGAAGCGGAAAAGGTTCGCCATAACTGACTTAGCAAGACAAACCTTGAGATAAAGGGTGAAGGACGGCGAGATCAACTCAATTTTTTTTACTGCCAGTTCTGTGGGGGTGGTTGGTGGGCATTGCAGGGGAAGGATACTGCAAAATCTCCATTCCCATCCCGCTCTGGGGCCAGCCAGCGGTGGTATTTTAAGTGTCTGACTACAATATAAATGGCCACATGCAATGAGAACTATATTTCCTTTTTATGCTGTGTCCTTTTTTTTTTTTAAGTCCAAAATAGAAGATTTAGTATGAAAAAAAAATGTCTGGGTGATATTTTTTTCTTAACCTCCTGTAAATTTTATATATTTAAATTTGGTTGCACGCAAGTGAAAGCACGGTTTAAAAGACGAAATCGCGGCAAACAATTTCATTCTGTTCTCATTACCAATGAAATAATGCTACCTTTACAACCGAAGCTCTCCAAATTAGCATGTGTGCCTCATCTCTGCATTTCATCTGCGCAAAACAGAACGGTAACCCAATTACTCAAGCAAGTGGCTTCATCAAAACCATCTTTAGGGAACAAATATGTCTCTATTTTTGGTCGCAGATTTTTATTTAGAGAACCTGAATAGCAATCACTTAGCACTGTTTATGACATGACAGAATCATATCATTTTCATTCCCTTATATTTTCTACCTATCCTTCCCCTTAAAAAAAAAAAAATCAATTCAAAAGGTAGTTGGAAATGAACATGTGTTTCCCTGTTGTCATTAAAAAAAAACAAAAAACATTTTCACTTTTCTACAAAAGATAAAGGTTCCCCTTGCACATATATGCTAGTCGTTCCTGACTCTAGGGGGCAGTGTTCATCTCAGTTTCAAAGCTGAAAAGCCATAGAACCCTCTCCCTCTCTCTCTGTCTCTCTGTCTCTCTGTCTCTCTGTCTCTCTGTCTCTGTCTGTCTCTCTGTCTTTCTGTCTCTGTTTTTCTCTCTCTCTATTTCTGTCTCTCTCTGTCTCTCTGTCTCTCTCTCTGACTGTCTGTCTGTCTGTCTGTCTGTCTCTCTCTCTCTCTCTCTCTCTCTGTGTATCTCTCTCTCCTCCTCTCCCCCTTTCTCTCCTCGCTCTCTTTCTCTCTCCTTTCCTCCATTCTCTCTCGTTCTCTCTCTCCTCTCTCTATATATCAACGTGTATTTTGATACATTTAAACTGCTAAGAATAGTATTGCAAAGTAGAAGTGCAATATTTGATGAATAGCTGAGTTGCTCTCCCCTGAGCGAAGAGTAAGGTAGTTTCCTATCAGGATTTGCAAAAAAAAATCAAATTCCTCAAGCATTGTGAACCTGGAGGGAGAAGATGTTTATAGTGGCAAATGCATAGGAAAGATTTGCCAAACTGTCAATCATCACCCAGAACGCTGCAAGCAAAATTGGGGTAGAATTAAATTCACAAATCAGTTTTCCATCTGCTTCCTTTTCATAGCAAAAGACACCGGGGCTCTCCAGGCCTCCAATGCCAGCACATTTTATTTTATTTTTTTATTTAAATTTATAATTTGGAGTGCATCTTTTTGAAAGGAACTTTTTTTTTATTCTTGGATCTCAACTTGTTTTATTACTGTTCACACAAACCCATTATAACCATTTAAAATGTCAATGTCTCACGTGGATGTGGATTTGTAATGGCACTGAAATTTTTTGGCAGGGTGTAACAACTCACACCTGTTGTTTATGTGACAAACATTTTTTTAAAGATTGGTGGTATCCCTCGGAGCTGGGATTCACCTTCCCTGTCAAATCTTCCTGTATCTTCTGAGTCTCTGTTGAAACAGCATTTACTAGTATTTATGGAGGGGGGGGGGTCTTTTGAATGTCTGGAGAAATGTATTTGATGTACAGCTTACAAATATTTGATGTAGACTTACTAATCTGCTTCTTAAAAATAAATGGTGTATGTATGCCTTGTGCAGACCTCATTTCAATGAGACTAAAAGATAGAATGTAGACTTTGACATGAGTAATCAGTCATCAGATTCAACAAACATGTGACTGTTGAAATCTTTGTTTTAGGGCAATTCTATTTAAATTAGAACAAGTCTTTCCCAATGAGTACTTTTACTAATCAATTAATACATGCACATTTTACAGAAATCTGAGTTGTTTGGAAATAACGCACAACTGGATCACATTGATATTTTTTTTTTGCTTTTGCGCAACCCCCAAACAACAATGGTTACATTGGCCCGCGGAAAGTTAGCACTCACCCATCTCCTTAAAGAATGACACATTTTGAGAAATATTAAAAAGGTAGAATATTATGTTTCCGTAGATGAGAAATGGAGAAACATGCTCTGAGAAATTGCCCTCAGCAGATGTCAGCGCTTAAGAGATAAAGAGATAGTTAGCTCTATTCATAGGCAAAAATTCCTTGCAGCAAGGTAGCAATAGCAATAGCAGTTAGACTTATATACTGCTTCATAGGGCTTTCAGCCCTCTCTAAGCGGTTTACAGAGTCAGCATATCGCCCACACAGTCTGGGTCCTCATTTTACCCACCTCGGAAAGATGGAAGGCTGAGTCAACCCTGAGCCGGTGAGATTTGAACAGCCGAACTGCTGAACTGCAGTCAGCTGAAGTAGCCTGCAGTGCTGCATTTAACCACTGCGCCACCTCAGCTCTCTAAGGTCTGAACAAAGATAAGATTAGCCCTCAACTGTAATAGGAATTGCCCAATACCCTTTCAGAACACAAGCTCCTTCATTGCATCATCTCAGCCTCCAAACTTCAACCAAACCTGGGACAACCTACAGAGCCAGCTATGATCCCTAAACAGCCAATAGAATACATGTTATTGCTCAGTAACAGGAAGCTCAAGTGCAAAGCCCAAATTAAGATATAAAACCCCCTCACTCTCAACTCCATGTGGTCAGCTGCATCAGGGAAGTATGTGCTTGGTGGGTCTGCTTCACCATTAAATCGTTTTTCAAATCAGCCTCCATGTTTCCAGTGTCTTTCTCTAAGCTTGGAACTGAACCAGATGGATATTTCTCCCAATAGGCCAAAATCTTAAGATCTAATCATCCTAACTGCCTATATCCTCATGTCCTAGAAAAACTCCTACATGTACTACTTTATTAATTATATATATTTTCTATGCTATCTAAACTAAGATTCCAGGCAGATCACATTGATAAAACATAGAAATATGTCTCTATCTTTATCTCTATATCTATCTATCTATCTATCTATCTATCTATCTATCTATCTATCTATCTATCTATCTATCCATCCATCCATCCATCCATCCATCCATCCATCCATCCATCCATCATATAATTTATCATTTACCATCTACCTATGTCTATCATCTATCATCTATCTATCATCTGTTATCTATCATCTATCTATCATCTGTTATCTATCATCTATCTATCATCTATCTATCATCTGTTATCTATCATCTGTTATCTATCATCTATCATCTATCTATCTATCTATCTATCTATCTATCCATCCATCCATCCATCCATCCATCCATCCATCCATCCATCTATCATCTATCTATCTATCTATCTATCTATCTATCTATCTATCTATCTATCTATCTATCTATCATCTATCTATCTATAATACATCCCTCCTTCAAACCCTCCTGGATGAAATCTAGCTTATCTAATTAACTTAAAAAAGAGCAATCAAACTCCTTAGTAGTCCTCAACTCCTAAACAACCCTATTCTCTGTTTCTCCTCCCCCTCCTTTGATGCAAATCTGTGAGCAACAATCCTAAAATGCTACACCATTCTTAACAATAATCTTCTGTTAATTGTTATGCTGGTGGAAAGTGGCTTTTTGTAGCTCACAAAATGAATCTCTCCGTCCTTTTTTTCCCCGTTGGGTGAGTGCCTACCAGCAGTGTACAATAGGGAGACTCTAATTACTAGCACACCAAAGGTCATCTAGTCTCCGGCAATGCAAATACTCTAATTGCAATGTTTCTTAAGGACTCTTCCAGAAAATTGTCAATCAACAATGGCAGCAGAGGGAAGCTGATGCAGCCTTCAATATGTCTCCCCGGAGATCATACAACAAAAAGAAAAAGAAAAAAAACCCCACACGTAATGGACTGATATGAAATTTAATTACTGTGGCTTAAAATGGACGATCTATAGAGGAGGTGAGTTATTCAAAAGCCACAGTGTTTACAAAGAGCTTTTCAGGAGTTGATTGCTTCTTAATGCCCAACAAGAATATGGCATAGCATTTTTTTTAAAAAAGAGTAGTTATTTATAGTAGGGGTTTTTTTTGGGGGGGGGGTTTGCAGGGAAATGGGCTGGTTTTATTTTTATCCCTCCCCCCCCCCAAAAAAAAAGCTCTTAAAGACTTAAAACTCTAACTGGGATTGTATTTCTGAGTTTATTCAGAAAAAAAAGAAAACCATGAAGAGGAACAAGAATTCCTAGCATGTTTGCTCCCTTCACCCTGACAGTGTACAGTTGTCAAGTAGGTCCTACCTCTCAGGTACTTGGATGGTTTTTAATGATGAAAAGGTGGATAAGGCCAAAACAGGTGTGTGCATGTGAGCCTGCAGTGTGAGTGCATTTCCTCAACACAACTTGACTCTTCTGCTTCCTTTTCTTGGCAGCAGTAAACGAGAGGAGGACAAGTGGCAGATACTGTCTATAAATGCAAGCAAAAAAAGATTTGGGATGGATGGATGGATGGATGTTTGGATGGGTAGGTTGACAGGCAGGCAGGCAGGCAGAGATAGACAGACAGACACAAATAGATGATTGATAGGCAGACTAGGTAGGTGGGTGGGTGGGTGGGTGGGTGGGTGGGTGGATGGATGGATGGATGGATGGATGGATAGATAGATAGATAGATAGATAGATAGATAGATAGATAGATAGATAATACATAGGTAGGTAGGTAAGTAGGTAGATTGATAGATCGATAGATTAATAAATCGATGGATCAACAGACAGACAGACACAAATAGATGATTGATAGGCAGACTAGGTAGGTAGGCAGGTAGGTAGATAGGTAGATAGGTAGGTAGATAGATATATGGATGGATGGATGGATGGATGGATAGATAGATAATACATACATAGGTAGGTAGATACGTAGGTAGGTAGGTAGATTGATAGATTGATAGATTAATAAATCGATAGATCGACAGACAGACAGACAGACACAAATAGATGATTGATAGGCAGACTAGGTAGGTAAGTAGGTAGGTAGGTAGGTAGGTGGGAGGGTGGGTGGGTGGGTGGGTGGATGGATGGATGGATGGATGGATGGATGGATGGATGGATGGATAGATAGATAGATAGATAGATAGATAGATAGATAGATAATACATAGGTAGGTAGGTAGGTAAGTAGGTAGATTGATAGATCGATAGATTAATAAATCGATAGATCAACAGACAGACAGACACAAATAGATGATTGATAGGCAGACTAGGTAGGTAGGTAGGTAGGTAGGTAGGTAGATAGATGGATGGATGGATAGATGGATAGATAGATAATACATACATAGGTAGGTAGATACGTAGGTAGGTAGGTAGATTGATAGATTGATAGATTAATAAATCGATAGATCGACAGACAGACAGACAGACACAAATAGATGATAGAAGATAGGCAGACATAGATAGATAGATAGATAGATAGATAGATAGATAGATAGATAGATAGATAGATAGATAGATAGATAGATAGACGAGAAAGAAAGAGATGATAGATGGCATTTAGTCTAGGAGTTTGAGGGTTCTGTTTTAGGTCTTTCTATTTTAGGTCTTTCGAGCACTGCACTTTCATGGAAAGAGAGCTCTGATGACGCTCCTGGGATCTGCTGGAGGCCTTCTGCCAACTCTTGTTTCTGCTTGTTATTGTTGGGTGTGGCTTATTAATTGTGGGAACTCAGCATCTTTAGCTAACTTATAATTTGATGTACTAATTCACCAATCCATTGAGAAATGATAGATGCTCTGGTAGCCCAGCGGAGAGGCAAATCTCACAGTGACCAAGTTCTGTGTCATTGTCTACCAAGGCTGCTGAATGGGGTGGAGAGTGGATAATGTTCTGCCTATAAAGAAGCAGATGGTAAGAAAGTTCTCTGCCAGCATAATTATCAGCTTAGCTATCATGGTCTGCAATGATGCATTATGGAGAAGGGTCTACTCGGATACCCAACATGCTTCCAAAGCAATTGCATCACCTGTGATAATGACTCTACAAGACACTTCCAATTTATTTGGGAACCCTAGCCCACTAGGCACTTGCAGACTACCAGCCTAAAGCCAGTTTATTCCAGACACGACATCAAATTGCATGGCTAAACTGACAAGTCATACTTGTCACCAGTCATCAGCTCCTCTTTTCCATGACATTATTCAATACCCCCCTGGATAGATGAAACAAGGAAATGTAAGAGTGACACTGTGATAGATTCACAACAGCCGTTTAAAGGAAATCACACCCAGAAAGAGATACACTTCAGGCATATTTCATTGAAGATCGTTCTTCCTCTTATCAGTCGTCTTGAACACAATGTACAAAGTCCTCCTAATACAGCAGATTTTTCTTCTTCTAAGAAAGAAGTGGCAGTCAGTTACTTGCAAACGGAAGAAGAAAAGGTTGGATTCAGCCTTGCCCCAGATTCTTCTAATCCCACTTTCCTGAGGAGAAAAACTTGATTTTCTGCCAACTGACATGACTACTTCATTTTTCTCAAGGCTGAAAATTTAATGAAAACCAGGGGGTCTCCTAAATCTAGAGGGGCCAGAAATACCTTGTTTTATCTTCTCTAGGAGGGACACGGTGGCTCAGTGACTAAGATGCTGAGCTTGTCGATCAGAAAGGTCAGCAGTTTGGCGGTTCGAATCCCTAGCACCGCGTAATGGAATGAGCTCCCGTTACTTCTCCCAGCTTCTGCCAACCTAGCAGTTCGAAAGCATGTAAAAATACAAGTAGAAAAATGGGAACCACCTTTGGTGGGAAGGTAAAAGCGCTCTGAACAACTTTGGTGTTTAATTATACCAGCCACAACCATGGAGATGTCTTTGCATAATGCTGGCTCTTCAGCTTTGAAACAGAGATAAGCATTGCCCCCTAGAGTTGGGAACGACTAGCACCAGAGGTGGGTTCCTACCAGTTCGCACCTATTCAGTAGAACTAGTTCGTCAAATCTACCAAACCGGTTAGAAGAGGTTCCACCAGTGGACCCGGAAAGCAGGCCACACCTACAGAAGAGGTTCCAATTTTTTTTGAAACCCACCACTGGTCCTTGGATATGATTATTCTACACTATCATGCTCATATTTATAAAACTCAGTGCCTCTGTGAAAGGTAAGGATGACTTCTGCGTTTCTGGTGCAATCAGAACATTGTGTGTGTTGAAGTTGTTTTAAACGCAAACCGAAGATGCCTTTTAAAAAACAAGTTTACATCATATTCTTATGCATGCCAGTGCTGTGTGTGAGGTAATTTAAGGTGGTTCTGACAAGTGTCGTTGGCATCTTCATATCCGGTCACATGGGCGGCAAGCCACTCCCATCCGGTCACATGGGCGGCAAGCCACTCCCACAAAGGAGGCCACACCCACAGAGTAGGTTCAAACAATTTTTGAAACTTACCACTGACTAGCACGTATGTGCAAGGGGAACCTTTACCTTATCTTCTCTACATCAATTCCTCCCCTTTGTAAATGCTGTAGCATGCCACTAAGCCACTATTGTTGTGTTTCAATCCTATGACCAGCCTAGAGTCCTTTCAAACTGTGGTGTTCTATACATGCGCAATCATAATAGTAAAAAAACAACAATCCCACCACAACAAATATTTCTTTTTTTTTGGAAAAAGAAAACAATTCAAAGCAAAGAAACACCAGATACACCAGATAGGTTTGTCGGCTTGCAAGAAACGCAGACAAAACATTACAGCTGATTTCATGAGAAAAGGCTCAAGCTGAGCCCAGGTTTCAAAATAAATTCTCTTTCAGAGGTAGATTGCTACCATAAATGTAAAAACAGTATGCCTAAACAGATTTCCAAACAGGGCAGGACTTCCTTCGTTTCTGCACTACTGATCCCTGCTTCAAAGCTGCCAACATTTTGCCAATCCACAGCAAAGCAAAGCCTTTGGCACGAAAATAGCGCATAAATAAATGAAGTGATACTCCCATCAAATTTTTTTGTAAGAATCAGAGGGACTCTATCAAAGGCTGCGGAGATCAAAGAGAATTGTTGTTTTCTCTGAAGTGTTTCCCTCCTTTCTTCTTAGAACTGCTTCTCCCCAATAGTTGAGAATGCGTCCCGGCTTCACCAGGTTTTTCTGTGGTCTGCCTTAAGCACTATAGTACTGCCTGAAGGGCTTGTAAGTTCAAGCGAGATAGAACGCCAATATTACCACCCAGATGTTACTATTTACTTCTATTTTCCTGAGTTCTGAGCAGCCAAAGATCACAAGGCAAAGGTAAAGGTTCCTCTTGCACATATGTGCTAGTCATTCCCGACTCTAGCGGGTGTTGCTCATCTCCATTTCAAAGCTGAAAAGCCAGCGCTGTCCAAAGATGTCTCCATGGTCATGTGGCCGGTATGACTAAACGCCAAAGGCGCACAGAACGCTGTTACCTTCCCACCAAAGTTGGTACCTATTTTTCTACTTGCATTTTTACATGCTTTCAAACTTCTAGGTTGGCAGAAGCTGAGAAAAGTAACGGGAGCTCACTCCATTACGTGGCACTAGGAATTCGAACCACCGAACTGCTGACCTTTCTGATCGACAAGCTCAGCATCTTAGCCACTGAGCCACCATATCAACCAACGATCAGAAGAGGAATCTTCAAGTACTACACTGCATTCCTGCATCCCATTATCCAAATAATTTGAGTATTGGGCTCATTGCATCAACTATTACCATCATCATCATCTTTATCCCATAAAAAACTAACTCAGGGTCCCCAGGTGGGGAGAAACAGGAGTCCAATCTTATAAAGAGGAACCAAATTGACTGATTCAGGTTCTCTGAATGCACAACTCCTCATAAACTGTTGGATAGCCCAATAAGATGCTGTCCTCAGTATCACTCTTGATCTCTTCATTCTCATAAATATACTAGACATTGTTTATAAATTAACAGAATGATTATGTCAGAGTTGATATATTCATGAACTGGAATAGGGCTTAGTAACAAGGTCAGCCAATGGGAGCTGAAACACTTTGGAGCCTGGGTGTGGCTTAGCTGTGTAGCTCTGAGTCTGTGCTAAGCTGCAAACTAGTCTGCTGCTGAACGGAAACTGAAAACTGTTCTCTCCTCTGCCTGTCTTTGCTTGTACTCTCTACCACAATGGAAGAACCACTTGTGTGTATATTTGACTTATATGTCATTATATATATGAAGAAGTTAATGAATCCTGCTGAATCAGTTACCTATGTGTACTTTCTGAATTTGATTGCTGCAACAAACTCTGACAGATTAGTTATATATTAATGTGTAAAAGGAAAAAATTGAGATTGGAGTGTGTTTAGTTTGTAGTGTGCTAGGAAGAGTTAGAAGTCAATGCCCCTTTTCTTTCTTTTTCTCTTTTCCCCTTGTATCTCACACCCACTTTTCCCTGTTCTCCTTCCTTCCCTTAATTTCTTGTTTTCTCCTTCTCTTCTTTGTATTTTAGAAAAATAAAACAAAACCTTAATAAACATAAAAAAAACAAAAACCAATGAACAGAGTTACAGGAATGTCTCCCATGAATGCATCACAAGAAAACATTTGTTTTAAACTGAGTCTAGCAAGGAAGGACAATCAAATGAGAGAGAAGGAAGGAGGGAAGGAAGGAGGGAATGTAGGAGAGAAGGAAGGGGGGAAGGAAGGAGGAAAGGAAGGGGGAAAGGAAGGAGAGAAGGAGAAAAGAAAGGAGGGAAGGAAGGAAGGAGGGAAGGAAGGAGGGAAGGAGAGAAGGAGGGAAGGGGAAGGAGGGAGGGAAGGAAGGGGAGTAGGAGAGAAGAAATGAGGGAAGGAAAGAGGGAGGGAGGGAAGAAGAAGTAGGACCGTTGTAAGATAAGATGGATCTATGGGATGTTAAAAAAGCAATCTTCAAGTATATTGTCAACAGTAGGGAAAAAATTGTTATAAATACATATTATTAATAACAGTTATGAGATCATATAATTGTGAATGTATATATGAAATTGATAAAATTAAAATAAAAAAAACAATCAAATGATATGAAATGAGTAAGAAGAGACCTGGATTTTTTCTCCTAAAAAAAAAAAGCAAAAATCTGACAAAGACATAACATTGTCGATGCACAGCCCACCCATAACATCTCTTCTTGGAGGACTGAAGTTCCTTCACGTTTGGGAGGAGGTGAAAGCAAAGCCAAAGTGAATTACATCATTTGTAAAATGTGCTAAGTATTCTGGCAATTAGAGCCACGGAGTGTGTTAGTCAAGGCCACAAGTATGTATTCCATAAATAGCAGATGCTAAAATGTCTATACCATTAGCATTTATATTTTTATACAGATGGTTTTTTTCTTATGATTATTCACAGCAAAAAACTTCAACCAGGCCAATAAACCCTACATCTGTTAACAAGAGTTCTACAGCCCTCTAGTGTCCAAGAGCAATACACCCCAATTGAAAAAAAAAAACAAGAAATGGTTACACTATTTGTAAAAAAAAATAGTCTTTAATATCCTGCTTTAGAACTTTGTAATTATATGTGTATACAGTGTATGGAATAGATAGATAGATAGATAGATAGATAGATAGATAGATAGATAGATAGATAGATAGATAGATAGATAGATAGATAGATAGATGATAGATAGATAGATAGATAGATAGATAGATAGATAGATAGATAGATAGATAGATAGATAGATAGATAGATATGGATGTATGGATGCATGCATACATGTATATTTGTGTGTATATACACATAATTGGAATTGGTATTAAAAAAACACACACAGAGAGATACAATTCTCTGTGTAAGCACTGAGCAAAATTTATGTTTGTGAGCCTTTGATTCTTAGATGCTTCCTATCTCTTCCACAATAAGTGCTATCCAACTCTGAATTTAGAATAAACAATTTGACACCCATTTTCAACACAGATAGGAAACGAAACACCTATTTGTGTGGAAACCTTCTAAGCATTTCTGTTAAATTGCTACAAAGATATTTTTTAAAAAATGGAATAAATAAGTGAATTTGAAAACAAAGCCAAACATAGTCTACAATTCTGAGAGAAGCAGATTAAATTTCTTTTTAAAAGACAAATAAAGCTGTACGGCGTCCCACTCTATTCAACCATCAAACTGAGCATTATTTTTTTGTGGGGGGATATCACAAATCCGTGTTTTCTATTCCCCGGGGCCTTTTAAAATTAATTTCTTAATGCAAATTGATTGGAATTCCCCATTCACTTCCAGAATACACTGCTTTTTTTTTTTACATTAAACATATCCCTCAAATAAGCATATAAAAATTCAGTAACGTTTCAAACTGTTTCCCCTCCTTCCTTCTCTTTTCTCTTATTCTTTCTTCCAGTTGTTGGAATATAATCTGTGCCTGCAGTCATGTAAAACCATGTCAGTGACAAAATTTCGCAATATATTGTGCTGAAACAAATCAAAGCACATTATGGCTTAAGATGAAGATTTGATTCACATTTATGCCCTGCTTTGACAATGGCTGAGTTGCTTTAGGCTTTCAAGACTGTGAAAGTCTGAACAACCATTAAATTAGCAGGCAAGATATAGTCATTCTAATTCTCTCATCACACCCTGGTCCCTTAAATGCCTTAAACTTATTTCAGCCTGGGATAATATAGTATAATAGAGCCAGTTTGGCGTAGTGGTTAAGGCATCAGCTAGAAACCAGGAACGTGTGAGTTCAAGTCAGAGGTGGGTTCCTACCAGTTCGCACCTATTCGGTAGAACCGGTTCGTCAAATCTACAAAACCGGTTAGAAGAGGTTCCACCAGTGGACCCGGAAAGCAGGCCACACCTACAGAAGAGGTTCCAAATTTTTTTGAAACCCACCACTGGTCCTTGGATAGGATTATTCTACACTATCATGCTCATATTTATAAAACTCAGTGCCTCTGTGAAAGGTAAGGATGACTACTGCGTTTGTGGTGCAATCAGAACATTGCGTGTGTTGAAGTTGTTTTAACGCAAACCAAAGATGCCTTTTAAAAAACAAGTTTACATCCTATTCTTATGCATGCCAGTGCTGTGTGTGAAGTAATTTAAGGTGGTTCTGACAAGTGTCGTTAGCATCTTCATATCCGATCACATGGGTGGCAAGCCACTCCCACCCAGTCACATGGGCGGCAAGCCACTCCCACAAAGGAGGCCACACCCACAGAGTAGGTTCGAACAATGTTTGAAACCCACCACTGGTTCAAGTTCTGTCTGTAGCACAAAGCCAGGTGGCTGGCCTTGGGCCAGTCACTTTCTCCCAGCCCTAGAAAGGAGGCAATGGTAAAGTATTTCTGAAATCTTGTCAAGAAAAGCGCAGGGGCTTCTCCAGGCCTCTCCAAGACATTACTGAACAAAAACAAATGTAGAATATTACAGAATTGAGGGTTTTTTGTGGTTTCTGAGCTTGGTTCCTTGCTAGCAGATGCTCAGAGAGCCTGGCTGTTTACTTGTGGATACTTCATTATCCACTGATGATGTTTTCTAAGGTAATGAAACATCTGCAAGCAAGGAACCAAGCTAGAGAACACAAAGGGCTTCACAATTCAATAGGACCCTCATAAGACTATAAATCATTCCATCAACACGAATAGCACCAATAGCGGAAAGAGAAGCAGTAGACCAACAACCACAAAATCTGTAATTTTGGGCATGAAACTTATTGGGTGATTTGCTGGTCAGGATGATTCCCTTATGAAGCTGTTTGCATTTTAATGAAAATTAGTAGGTAGGATAGGAAGAGAAAGGGGTTTGTGGAACGTGGGATCAATTTAAACCCATCTGGAAAACAGTTGAAGGGACGTGGGGGCTCAGTGGCTAAGACGCTGAGCTTGTCGATCAGAAAGGTTTGCAGTTTGGCAGTTCGAATCCCTAGCGCCGCATAACGGAGTGAGCTCCCGTTACTTGTCCCAGCTTCTGCCAACCTAGCAGTTCGAAAGCATTTAAAAATGCAAGTAGAAAAATAGGAACCACCTTTGGTGGGAAGGCAACAGTGTTCCATGCACCTTTGATGTTTAGTCATGCCAGCTACATGACCACGGAGATATCTTTGGACAGCAGTGGCTCTTCGGCTTTGTAACAGAGATTAGCACTGCCTCCTAGAGTTGGGAACGACTAGCACATATATGCAAGAGGAACCTTTACTTTTAGAAAACCACTACTTATTCAGAAGGAAAGATAAAAAAAAATATTTCATGTCACTCCTGTTGCATCCTGGACATTAAAACTCTCTGTACTATTCATATAAGTTACTACTGTGGCTGTCTCTAACATCCCCACTGACTTTGATACGCGATTAAATTATCCACCTACACAAAATTTACCGTGATGTTCACCACTATGCTTGAATACTAATAAGCCCCGGAAACATATGCAGGAATCCCAAATTTCAAAGTCCCTGGAAAGTGTTTGAAAATACCTATCAAGGCACCAGGCTTTCAACCAACAGGAATAGCAGAGTGCGGAGACGTGGAAGTGTGAACCACAACAGAAGCGATTTGATTCCATTTCACATTCAGGCATAACACTTATATCAACAAATAAATTACAGGCATTTTGTGTGTGTGGGGGGGTATGTGCATGTAGGTGTCTGTGTGTGTGTATATGTGTGTGTGTTTCCCATCAGAAAAATTAAATGCCAGATCAACCACTAATGCTGTCAATCCACAGACAACAATATTAGACTGTTTAGTATCAGCCCTGGGGGGAGGGGGGTCATCTTTGCATCTTCAGGGCTGTCACATTTAGTGCTCTGGGAAATTGGGAGGGGGGATTTGTGAAGAGCTAGTGGAGATATGCAGCCATAACAACATTCTTTTCTGGGAGTCAAGGACATTCAGCCTGTATCTGGATAGGCATGACTGGGGGAATGTTTCTAGTTGGGATGGTGGGTTGATTGGATCATGTGATGGATGTGTCAGGGCAGGGGAAGGGACTTTGACTTTCTTTTGGGTGGGGAGAACCAGGACACTTTCAGAGTTGGGTTTTCCCACATGTGCCAACATGGCATCTCTTAACAAAGTGGAATTTTGAGGATTTGCCAGCTGAGGATTTGGTTGGGGATGTTACTTGGAACTCTGAAATTTAGAGTCCAACAGAAATAGTCTAATTTATAGAATGGACCTATGACCTCAACTGAACCCAACATTCCTGTTCCTAAGTGAGTCAGTTGATAAGTAACTTTTGCCCGATTTACAACCTTTCTTGACATTGTTGTTGCCTGAATCACAGCAGTTGTCAAGTTAACAACATGGCAATTAGCTGAATCCGGCTTCCCCACTAACTTTGCTCATCAGAAGCTTCCAAAAGGTGGTCATATGATCCCAAGATACTCATCAATATGAGACAGTTGCCAAGTGACTGAATTTTTATCACGGGATTATGGGGAGGCGGCAACAGTTGTAAGTATGAAAAAAATGGTCATACGTCACTTTTTTCAATGGTGTTGTAACTTTGAACAGTCACTAAATGAACTTTCGTAAGTCAAGAACTACCTGTATTAGAATGTAGGGGGGTGAATTGTGGGAGTTTTAGAACAAGATCCAAAGAACCCTACAACTGGTTGTAATGAGGACTTCATATCCCCATTAGTTAGCAGGGTTTGTTTGTTATTTTGGAGATGGAATATATCAAACAACTTTCCTTCCTTCCTTTCTCTTCTCCTTGAATGTAAACAGGTTCTGAAATAACAGGAATGAGATACATTTGAAAGCAGGAGAGATGCTGGAAGGGAAAATATTGCCATTCTCTTTGTTCCCATCTCCTCCCTAACGCAAACAATTGTATATCAAGAACGTTTGTTACAAAAGGAGGAGGAGGAGGAGGAGGAGGAGGAGGAGGAGGAGGAGGAGGAGGAGAAGTAGTAGTAGTAATAGTAGTAGTAGTAGTAGTAGTAGTAGTAGTAGTAGTTGAGGAGGAGGAAGTGGAAGGAGAAGAAGAAGAACAAGGAGGAGGAGGAGGAGGAGGAGGAGGAGGAGGAGGAGGAGGAGGAGGAGAAGAAGAAGAAGAAGAAGAAGAAGAAGAAGAAGAAGAAGAAGAAGAAGAAGAAGAAGAAGAATGTTGTTGTTGACTTCCAAAATTATGAGTCATTTGAGCTTTAATTCCAATGCTGTAGGAATACAATAGAGGCCAGAGTTGAAAGACCTTGATTAGCAGTAGAACAGAAGAATCAAAAGGTTCACCTTTGGTGTTCTCATGTATATGTTAAGAGTTTGGACAGCTGCAGACCCATTGCTGTGCTGTCTGACTGCTGAAGCACAACAATTTATTTTGCACTTGAAATTTCTGATAACTGTCGCCTGGGGTTCTCTACAGGCAGCTAACAGAAGGCCAGCTGTTATATTTACTACTGAGGAGGCTTATTCTGGCTTCTAAGGACAATCTTGCTAAAGATATCACACTTTTGACCAACATGACAAAACAAGGCCAGGTACACAATACAAAACAAGTAGCGCTATGCACCTGTGTGCAAAGGATGCGTGGATTCATAAAGTTTTCTTCCTATCCCTTCCTATCCTTTCTAATATGATAGACTTGGTTGAACATATTAGAACAGTGTTTCTCAACCTTGGCAACTTGAAGATGTCTGGACTTCAAGTCCCAGAATTCCCCAGCCAGCATTCTCTGGCTGGAGAATTCTGGGACTTGAAGTCCAGACATCTTCAAGTTGCCAAGGTTGAGAAACACTGTATTAGAAGGAACAAACCATTGAGGCTATACAGTTTGTCTCGTTTAATTAGGGACTGTACTGATTCAATATTGCTTCAACATGATGGCGATCATCATTTAGAGTCCAATTTATAGAAGAATAGTGATCATTTTCCCCTGGCCAAAAAATAAGATGATATAATAATAAAAAGACCTAAGACTTCATGGAGGTACAGAAGGCTGTTCTTGTTTACAACAGAAGACTGAGTTTGCTTGTGATCAGAATCACCTCTGAGTTGAATTAAGCACCCTGGCTGCAGAAAGGAAGCGGTATCATCTTACTGAATCCTGACTTTTCAGTCTAAAGCTTCCCTTTAAACATGATAATTCCTATTTCAGGCAGTCATATCCACTGCTAAAGTCTTTACATTGAATGTCAGACTAGGTAAAGACTCCAAGAAAAGAAGGACTAGGGGACACATGATAGCAGTCTTCCAATATCTCAGGGACTGCCACAAAGAAGAGGCAATCAAGCTATTCTCCAAAGGACCTGAGGGTGCTTGAGAGAACAAGAAGCAATGGATGAAAACTAATCAAGGAAAGAAGCAACTTAGAAATAAGGAGAATTTTCCTGACAGTGAGAACAATTAATCAGTGGAACAGCTTGCCTCCAGAAGTTGTGAATGCTCCAACACTGGAAGTTTTAAGAAGATGTTGGATAACCATTTGTCTGAAATGGTGCAGGGTTTCCTGCCTAGGGTGTTGGACTAGAAGACCTCCAAGGTCCCTTCCAACTCTGTTATTCTATTCTATTCTATTCTATTCTATTCTATTCTATTCTATTCTATTCTATTCTATTCTATTCTATTCTATTCTATTCTATTCTATATATAACCACATCTTTGTTGACTCATTTTTAACAGGTCTTTAAAATGTAGAAGTGGTTTATTTTGCTTCAAAATGTGGAGTTGGAAAAAGAGAACTGACTGGCTGAGACACCTTGGTGCTCATTCATTGGCCAAAAAGTGTTGATTTATTGTTGCCTGAAAGAATTATATATTTGCAAACAAATATGCCCATTGCTGGAAATTTTAGGCAATCAGAAAAATATGAACTTTGTATTGAACTGTTCATTGTCTATTAAACATGCAAATAGCTGCAGAAGCAGGAATGCAGGAGAGAGAGAGGAGAGGGAGGAGGGTGGATAGGAATATACACACAGAAAATGAGAGAGAGAGAGAGAGAGAGAGAGAGAGAGAGAGAGAGAGAGAGAGAGAGAGAGACAGAGACAGAGACAGAGAGACAGAGACAGAGAGACAGAGACAGAGACAGAGACAGAGACAGAGAGACAGAGAGAGAAACAATTGATAAGATGCCCATTTCACTGCAGTTGGTTATTTAATTGTAAACAAAGGCACCAGCTAGAACAATTATTTATTGTGCTTGCAAAGTGATATACATCAGATTGAAAAGACATATTGTTTAGCAGTTCAATAGAATACCAAGTAGATAGTATATAGGGTGATTTTTGATTGAAATGATCAGCAAAAGAATATGATTGTTCACAATTCAGGAACGTCTGTTTCATCACGAGTTCATATAATACCTTCCAGATTTTTCTTTTAATGAGCAAAGGAAGTCCAGCCCTAAGTCAAGTACCATGAATTATTATGTTTTCCTTAGCTTTTAAATTCAGAACAGATTTTTTTTAAAGAAGCAAAAAGTGGTAACAACTTTATTACTTGAATGCACACATGGGAGAATCATACACTTAAACATGCTGCATTACCAAAGGCAGTTGACGGAAAACATATTAATACAATTTCAGGGTGGTTTTTTTTTCCCATTTAAATTTAGCATAATCTTAGTTAGCCATAGCTACCCTGATTTCTTAAATATTGTGTTGCGTCTTGCTATTAAGAAAGTTGTGTTTAGGTTTTAAAAAAAGTTAGCTGGGTTAATTTCATCTAATTTCGTTTTTACATTAAACTACAATCAGTTCCCCTCTCCTGACCATTCTTCTTGTTGCCTGCGAAAATAAAGATTGGTGATATCTCTTTCTATCAGGCTGAACATTTAAAAAATAATTCCAGCCATTCTTGTCTTATGCCTGAACTAATTGCTTGTCAGATGCCAGAGTCTTCAGGACAATTTCTCCAGACTGATTCCCAAATACATATACACATCACTAATTGGCCTGCTCTTCATAATTGACAACTGCGTGTGAACTGACACTATTTAAACAGCATAGCTTTGGGGAAGGTGGGTGGGGGAACACCCAACATGTGTGGAACATATGCCAATAATCAAACCAAGGACAGATTTATAAATGTAAGCCATTCTTCTCTCAAACAAACAATTCAGAAAAAACTCTCCAAATTGTTATTCTTGTCATCTGTGTATATACACTCACGCATTTAGACATCTCAAGGTTTCCCAAATTCAAGCCAGCCGATCCATAATGGGGTGTGTGTGTGTAAAAAAAAGATTTTTATTCTTTCTTGACACTGGCATGTTAACACTTGTGAAAAAATGCCACCCACATTCTTATATCGATGGAAAACTACCATATTTTTCTGAGTATAAGATGCACCGGAGTGTAAGATGCAGCAAGGTTTTGAAGAGGAAAGTTTTTAAAAAAAGGTTTTTTGCACTCAGCAAATCTCCCAAAAACGGACATGTTTTTTTCCCCCAAAACCGGCATGAATAGCCTTTAGGGAGCTTGCAGAGTGTTCCTGGGGGCTGGGGTGGGTGGTAAAATTTAGCAAAATATGGGCCATTTTTTGCTCATTTCTGCCCTCCCCAGCCCCTATGAGCTCTCAAAAAGCCTCATATAGGCTCTGCATGGTCATTTTGGTGAAGAGAACAGGGTTTCAGGAAGCAAAAAATGTTGTATTCAGTGTATAAGATGCACCCAGATTTTCAGCCTCTTTTTTGAGGGAAAAAGGTGCGTCTTATACTCAAAAATACGGTACCAAGGTATTAAGGAAAATGGAATATTTGGTTCTTGAAGAATTGAAGGATGATATGGCATCAAGTCACCTACTATATTTGCCATAGAACAGCAGTGATCTTCCTGCTTATCAGAGCCCATTAGATTTAGGCCATGTTGCACAGATGCCAGACCACTGTATCCCCAAACAGCTCCTCTATGGTGAGCTGTCTCAAAGAAAACGATCGCATGGTGGACAAAGGGAGAGATACAAAGAAATGTTGAAAGCCTCCTTCAAGTCCCAGGATATTGACACCACCTCCTGGAAAACCCTGGCACATGATCAATCGACATGGCACATGCTGATCCACCAAGGCTGCCAGACATCTGAGGACAGAAGAACAACCACAGCACAAGAGAAGGAAGCACTCCACAAAAGCCTGAGCTGCAAGTGCTGCAGCAATGGTGCCTGACATGTGACAGAACATTTCATGCCCATATAGGACTTATCAGCCACCTGTGGACACATCGTGAAGAACCACAACCTGTTAGATGTCAAGGTCTTCTTTGAACATGATGGGTGAATATCATTGTCTATTGGGTTGAATCTCCATCATAGATTTAAGGAAAACCACCTTCTTTCCAATAATATTAAAGCCACAGCTAGAAGAATCCTTGTGTCTCAGCAGAATGAGACCAATGGCATTACCTGTTGTGGTTTGCTGGCCACCTGCGGAGCTGGCAGCAGAGTTAGACAATGAGGAGGTTGGGGAGGAACATGGGCCAGTACTGGAGTCTGGGGAAGGCTCGGACGAGGGCTCTGCGTCGAAGGCAGAGAGGGGGCCAGGGCCATCTGGGAGTTATGTGCTGCCTCCGGAGCCTCCAGAGTTGGACAGCAACAAGGCAGAGGAATAGGCTCCCCCTGTTCCCAGTGTGCGCATTCGCAGAGCTGCCAGAAGGCAAGAGCAGTTAAGACAGAAGGGATGACTCGGGAGTAAGGCTTGGAGGTGATTGGTCCCTCCCATAGGACATAAAGGAGGAGCAAAGGCACATGAGCCTTTGCACGAAGCAACTTGGTTCACGCTGGTCAGTTTACCTTCTGAAGCTTCACTTTGAAACTTTGCTCCGTGTGGCCTTGCCAAGCTAATTGCTAATTAAGCCTTTGGCATCATTTCAAGGAAGATAAAGGTGGGTGTTTATCAGCCTTATCCCGAAGGACTTTGGCAGCCTACTGTAGCACTCTTTCCAACTATTTGGGACTCATTACGGGCTGCGAATGAACGTAATTCACAGCCTTTGAAATAAAAAGAGGGTTTTTGGGACTAAGTGTATGCTTTTTACTGTATCAGGAAGCTTACGTCAGAACATTACCATCCATGGCAAACATCAAAATGATCCTACACAGCAAAGCATTATTTGCTTTTCTGCAACATCCACTAAATCTTAGCAATAGCAATAGCAGTTAGACTTAAATACCGCTTCACAGGGCTTTCAGCCCTCTCTAAGCGGTTTACAGAGTCAGCATATTGCCCCCACAGTCTGGGTCCTCATTTCACCCACCTCGGAAGGATGGAAGGCTGAGTCAACCTTGAGCCGGTGAGATTAGAACTGCTGAACTGCAGATAACAGTCAGCTGAAGTGGCCTGCAGTACTGCACCCTAACCACTGTGCCACCTCGGCTCTTTTCTGTCTTGCTTTGCTATACAAAGCCACTTCACTATACTAAACCACACACCTAAGTCAGATCGGGGAACGATCTCCCCGTCGAGATCTGTACCCTAACCACCATCCAGACCTTCCGCGCAGCCCTCAAGACCTGGCTCTCCCAACAGGCCTGGGGATAGGTTCCCAATTTACCCACCCGAGTGTTGATTGTTGAATGAAAGTTGTGTTTTATTATTTTTCTTTTGTTCACATTTTGTTTTGTCTTTTGATACTGCACCCCCTCCCCTGTGATTGTAAGCCGCCCTGAGTCCCCTCAGGGAAAAGGGCGGCCTATAAATCTTAATAAAATGCTTAAAATGCTTAAAAAATTTCACCGCACACCTAAAAACTCACATGTAACATTCCATTTTCATTATGTACCAGTTTTTCCGGGCCAAAATAACAAAGGACTATTTAGTAATCTTGTATTCCATTTCCAGAAATGGTGAACTGAGTGCTTTCATAAATTGTTTCTCTGAAGACAATAACCACATCTCAGCTTGTCTCCAGAATCTGCTAAATACACATATTTTTTTCCCCCAAATATCAAATCTGGCAAGAAATGTTCATTCAGACTGGCGTGGTGATGTAATGCCAGACTGCACATTAGGAACAATGTTATTCTTGTTTCACTTTCGTCCTTTCGTTTGTGTAACGAACGACAAAGAGATTGTTACACCAAAGAAGGGAGTGAATGTCACCACCCATGATTGTTCTACCAGTATCAACGCTGAGTTTTCCCACCTGCTCTAAAACAATATGCTGTTATTTTTTCCTAAGCAATGGTGCTTTGATACAATTAGATGGGGGCAAACTAAACAGTTCAGTGCATCAGGATGTGGAGATTCATCAAAGTGTTTCATCAGAAAAGCCAAACCACCACCATTTCTAAGACAGTAATTAGGCTGAGCAGATGTACTTTCAAAGGAAATTCAACCTGGTCTGTTTTCTCTGCATCTGTCCCCCTCTCTCTTGGAGAGTGTTAATATAATGAGAACATTTCCATAGAAAAACAGGGTTTTCTTTTGCCTTGTTCTTCTTATAATGTACTTAGTGAAGTTCCTGGGTGGAGGAAATCCCCATCTTTTCAGGATTCAGAAGGTTTCTAGAATTAGCATGTTGGATGCTTCTATTTATGGATTCCAGACTCATTCCGGAATTAACTAGAAGCTTCTACTATGGGAAGAGAAGTATTCAAAGCAAAGGTTAAGTATCACCCTGATTTTTGTTGTTGTTGCTGCTGCTTTATTTAATAATATTGCAGGAACCATGCTATGGAGCAACATAGCAACATCAGACGTGTATTCAGCAAGTTCTGACCAGTTCTGGAGAACCGGTAGCAGAAATTTTGAGTAGTTCGGAGAACCGGTAGATACCACCTCTGGCTGGCCCCGCCTCCCATCTATTCTCTGCCTCCGGAGTCCCAGATGATCAGGAGGAAATGGGGATTTTGCAGTAAGCTTCCCCTGGAGTAGGGAAAGAATGGAGATTTTACAGTATCCTTCCCCTGCCATGCCCACCAAGCAACACCATGCCCACCGAGCAACGCTACGCCACACCCAATTGGTGGGTTTTATATTCCAACCTCAAATGTGAGAATGTGAGCCAATGCAATACAGAGAACTCCATTCTCCCATTCTTCATTATCATTTTGGTCAATCTTAATCTGTCCAACTCTACATCTCTCATACAAGATAGCCACCCCTCTGTTTCCTGCTGATAGGGAGCTAGGGGAGAAGAAGAGGTTAATGCTGAACTCTCATAAGCAATGTAAACCTATCTCTTTCTCAAACTCTTAGCAGCCCTGTCAAGTCTTCATAAAACTTGCAAGGAAATCTCCAGCAATGTTCAGAACCCTCAACAGGAAAGGAGAAAAAGACCATCCAGCTGAGAGGAAAAAAAACTTTGTGCCAAAAAGCTATTATTACGACGACATTTGTTCCCTACCTCTACATTTCCCAAATAAAATTAGCTATGCACTGTACAGCATGAATGCAGAATTTTATCCCAGTTCTTCCTTTTGTATGTGTGCAGGCCTTGGTGATTGTATCTTTTGTTAAAGCTGATAAACCCTCTAAATTTGTCACCTGGTTGATGAGTATCTGGTTTCAGGATTTTAAATGAGTTCCCTGATGCTTTCTCTGTGTTTCAATTGCAGAGTTTCAGCCAAATCTTCGATCTGTACCGTTATCTTACTTGGAAGGGAAAAAGCAGTTGCGAGGAAAAAGATGCCCTTCTGAATCTACTACTAAAGACTCCTAAAATAAAATAAAAATAGCTATTTATAATTCATTCCTCTGTTAAGCCATTTATGATATTTTGGTGTTCCCAAATCCATGTAAAGAACAATGTGTTCTTATCTATCTATATTAAAAAATTGCTCGCTCTCTCTGTCCGTGTGTGTGTTTGTTTGTTCCAGAATAACTCTGGAATACCTTGAGCAATTTCAACCAAACATGGTAAATAGATGACTTACCCTCTGGAAAAAAAATAATGTGGGGGTAAGACACCCTTAACACTCCGGGGCAGGGGGTCGTGTTCTGCTAACATGCAGCCTGTTGTGCCTTAAAATGGCTTCTACTGTACTGCCATAAGATGGCTTCTACTGTACTGTCATAAAATGGTTTTTACTGTACAGCACACTGGATTTGCAATGGTAGTGGCTTCACAGTACTTCACAAGGGGGCTCCCTCTGGTAAGGGGGAAAATCCAATGTTAGAAATTACGTTTGGTCTGTACATTTCCCCCCTATAAATAAATACCTGGGCAACAGCAGGTTATCTACTAGTCACTGATAAGATACTGAAAGTAACCACAAGTTACAAATGAAGACAACAGCTCTGTGATTTTGGCCTCATCACTATGCCATATAATAGCAATAGCCCTTAGACTTATATACCGCTTCGCAGTGCTTTACAGCTCTCTCTCTAAGCAGTTTACAGAGTCAGCATATTACTCCCAACAATTTGGGTCCTCATTTTACCCACCTCGGAAGGATGGAAGGCTGTCAACCTTGATACTGGTGAGATTTGAACTGTCAAATTGCAGGCAGCTGGCAGGCAGCAGAAGTAGCCTGCAGTACTGCATTCTAACCACTGTGCCACCGTGGCTCATAATGATACTGAAGTAGTGACAAGTGTTTGATAGGTCATACCATATGCTACACACTCTCTGATTCAAATTGTCCATAGTCAATGTGAGAATATGATACCAGAAATTTCAAAATATGGTGCTGAAGTAAAGAAGACGGGAAGGACTAAAAAAACTAGATAGTGATCCTAAAAGGATCAATTCAACTATTATTAAATCCAATATCATACTGATATCATTCCTGACTATTGGAACTCCAAAGGTTTTTGGGAGTACAGTTCTCAGTATCAACAGGAGAGAATTTTTGTAGCTCTGGGTTGAAATGTGGGGTTCTTGGTGCTGTCTGAGCTTGGTAGTTTTCTTCCAGATGTTTCATTACCAAACTAAATAGCTTCTAGAACTGATGATGTTACACAGTTTGATAATGAAACATCTGCAAGTAAACCACCAAGCTCGGAGAGCATGAATGAACCCCCAATTCTTAGTATATCCAAAATTGAATTCTGGGTAGGATGTCTAAATCTCTCTCCCTCTTTCCCCACTCTCCCTCTCTCTGCCTTTAACTTTTTCTCCCCCACTCCCTCCCTCCCTCTCCATCCATTTTCCTCCCCCTTTCTCCATCTACCTCCCTCCCCTCTCTCTCCTTCCCTCCCTCTCTCTCTCTCTCCCCTTTCTCCCTTTTTCCCATCTCTCCCTCCCTCTCTCTTTCCCTCCCCCTCTCTCCCTCCTTCTTTCTCCCTATCCCTCTTTCCCCCCTCTCTCTCATCTTTCTCATCTCTCCATCTCTGTCATTCTGCAAAATAATAGAAAATACTTGCAGCTTGGGTTTTAGATTTTGGCAGTGGTAAGATAAGGAGACTAGGACAGGAAAACCCTGATGATGTTACCTAATCTGGTAATGAAACGTTCACAAACTAAATTGAAACAAGCTTGGCAAGCAAACTACTGCCAAAATCTGTCGTTCCATATCTATGTCTCTCTTTCTCCATCATGGTCATCATCATCATCATGATCTCCCTACATTTCTACCATCTATTTCCATCCTTTCCCTTTCTATCATCTGTTTATTTACCTATCGATCTAGATACGTACAGTACATACAACAGGGCGGTGTTTAGTTCATTGTGTTCACTTCAGTTCGCGATGGATTGGATTCTATCTTGTTCTATACTACCTGTCAGACAGAGAATGTGTTGAAGAGAGTGCAGATAAATATGTTTAAAATGTAAATATACCTACAGGCATTGCTCCTAGGGAGACTAGCTTGAATTAGATTTAAGCTTCAGGCATCAAGTGGAATGAATACAGACTTTTTCCTCAGCCTGGAAACATCTGCCTGACAGCTAAATCCATAACAGCAAAATATAGCGCACTGTATATATACACCGAGACACTGTACAGTCTTTGCGGTGTCAAAGCAATAGGATGTACTTCATATTTTATTTTGCAGGTCACACCTACACAGACAAAATACAACCAAAACAAAACAAGGTAAACAACACCTTTACTTTTATAGATTACTACCACAACTATAAGCTTTGTTCAAACTCCAGAGAAAGTAACATAGTGCCATCGGTACTGATAAACAGTGAGATGCAGTCCAGTGGTGGGTTCTGAGAGGTACGGGCCGGTATGGCCATAGCGGTAGTAGGTGAGAGCAGCAGCCACCATACAATACCAGGTGGCCCATGTTTATTACCTGTTTTTGAAGCAATTGAGACAATTGCATAAGTGCCAGAGGTGGGTTCCTACCAGTTCGCACCTGTTCGGTAGAACCGCTTCGTCAAATCTACCAAACCGGTTAGAAGAGGTTCCACCAGTGGAGCCCGAAAGCAGGCCACACCTACAGAAGAGGTTCCAAAAATTTTTGAAACCCACCACTGCCACACACACACACACACAGACAGACAGACAGACAGACTGACACAGAGGGAGAGAGAAAGAGAAAGAAAGGAAAAAATAAATAAAGAAAGAAAGAAAAAAGAAAGAAATAGAGTGAGAGAGAGATGAAAGAAAAAAGAAAAAAGGGACAGAGAGACAAAAGGAAGGAGAGAGAGAGAGAGAGAGAGAGGGAGGGAGAGAAAGAAAGAAAACACATAGCCGGCAAGCCACTCCCACCAGGTCACATGGCCAGCAAGACACTCCCACAAAGGAGGCCACACCTACAGAGTAGGTTCCAAAATTTTTTGAAACGCACCACTGATAAGTGCGTACAGTTGTGTGGTGCCTGCGCAACTTCTGCCAAGTAGCTGGGTGTTGCAGGGTGGTGGTGTACACATATGTGCATAGCACATGTGCCTGATGAGGATGCTCGGCCCCATGCACAGCATACTGGTTGCGACGGGAGCCGGAGCCCACTACTGACACAGTCATACCACAATAAAAGATAAACTTGGGAAACTTGTCAATACAATCTAAAACTAGAACAGGGAGTTAAAGGGTCAATATTATTAATCAATGCAACTGGATGCAAGACAGATGCATTAAAGGTCTCCCTGACACAATAACTGCCACTGACAGTTAATTAGTTCTCTGTCATCATTTCAGAATTATGTTTTAAAGCTTCTGATGCATGGGCTAAGGAAATTGTTTTTTAGTTCAGTAGATCAGTTCATGCTGATAATCTAGGTTTTTCCTGGTCAATTGCTTGAGAAAGAACTACCAGCAACATGTTAAATTTAGGCATTTAAATAATGCTGAAAAATCCCAAATCAATTGAGATAATCTTTTATTAGGTCAACCTTCAATGATGGCAACAGGCCAACCTTTTGGGTTTGATTTAAAATTCATTCAAATTGTTTGTTTTAAATCTGTGGTTCGGCGATTAAAGGCCAGGCAATTTAGATTTGTGATATAATAACATTTTTTTAAAAAAAAAAACACCTAAATCTTCAGGATAGATATTAATTACACAATTCCATTTGAACGTTTAAAAATGATTGAATCGCCTTCAAACTGAATCTTCATATATCACTCTTTAATATGGATTTGAATGTTATGTACAATTCTTTATGGTTTGTATACATGGTTTGGTCTTCTGTCAATTAACTAGGTTTTTTTTTTTTTTTTAATGGAACTGAAATGAGAAAGGACATTCCAGGATATTTTAAATGTTCCCTATTAGCCTGTATCCAATTTTCCAAATTTACGTGGAGATTCTTCTAGAAATAAAACTTGTGAAGACACATACACATAATCATTATTCACACACACACACACACCTACCTAGGCTGCTAGTGTATTTTATGTACATTTTAAATTTCATACTTCTTCCCTGGAAAATATCCCATTAGGATAAATACTAAAATGTTAATTAGGGAGACAAAACTTCTCACCAAATGAATATTCAAAGTTTTCAAATGCCCAAATGGAACAATTTACATACAAATTAATGATACTTTAAGAAAACCCTTCCTTCCTTCCTTCCTTCCTTCCTTCCTTCCTTCCTTCCTTCCTTCCTTCCTTCTTTCCTTCCTTCCTTCCTTCTTCCCTCCCTCCCTCCCTCCCTCCCTCCCCCCTCCTTCCTTCCTAGCTTCCACAGGATTGTTGTGAAGAAATGGGTAGGAAGAAATCTAATGAAATAATAACTAAGTACATACTTAAGTACATTTTAAGTATAATATAATATTAACACAGTCCTTATTTGTAAATTGGAATCCAAGAGGTATAGCATCTGATGAAAATATATCCATATCTATATCTATATCTACCTCTACATCTATCTATCTATCTATCTATCTATCTATCTATCTATCTATCTATCTATCTATCTATCTATCATCTATCTATCTATCTATCTACCTACCTACCTACCTACCTACCTACCTACCTACCTACCTAACTACCTATCATCTATCTATCTATCTATCTATCTATCTATCTATCTATCTATCTATTTATCTATCATCTATCTATCTATCTATCTATCTATCTATCTATCTATCTATCTATCTATCTATCTATCTATCTATCTCTATCTCCTATCATCCATCCATCCATCATCTATCTATCTATCTATCTATCTATCTATCTATCTATCTATCTATCTAATCTAATCTATTTGCATAAATGTCTCCTTCATCTCCACCTAGATCAGAAGCATACTGCTGAATTCCCCTTCACCACTCAAGATTAAGCAGAGGCAATGAGGACTTACATGATGGACTGAAACAATTCTATATAGCGATAGCTAATAACTGTTAATAATGAAGCCAAACAGAAAGTTTTTATGTTTGATAATATTGACATTCACAAAGGATGCACACATAAAAGAGAAAGTCTGGAGCAGTTTTATCAGGTGGCATCTCTGTGAAGCGCAGGTGTGAATACCACCTGCTCACAGATCTTTGTGGTGTGTTAATGAAATTCACAGATGACACTCAAATGAGGAGGTGATAAAATACCAGAAAGGGCACAATCTTTCTAAAAACATGAACAAAACTGCATAATGAGCTTTGGTTAAAATACTCATCTTGTTATGTCTCTGGGGAAAATATTGCCCAACATAATTGACATTAGTGAGTTGAAATATATTTCCAGTCAACTGCTAAAACATACATACAGGCTTAGATGGCTCTGAATTAGTGAGCACACTATCTCGAAAAGACAACCAGTGTGGTGAAGTAGTTGAGAAGTTAGACTATATCATAAGAGACCAAGGATTAAAGTTCCATTTGACCCAGAGGTGGGTTCCTACCAGTTCGCACCTATTCGGTAGAACCGGTTCATCAAATCTACCGAACCGGTTAGAAGAGGTTCCACCAGTGGACCCGGAAAGCAGGCCACACCTACAGAAGAACTTCCAAAATTTTTTGAAACCCACTACTGGTCCTTGGATATGATTATTCTACACTATCATGCTCATATTTATAAAACTCAGTGCCTCTGTGAAAGGTAAGGATGACTACTGCATTTGTGGTGCAATCAGAACATTGCGTGGGTTGAAGTTGTTGTAACGCAAACCAAAGATGCCTTTTAAAAAACAAGTTTACATCATATTCTTATGCATGCCAGTGCTGTGTGTGAGGTAATTTAAGGTGGTTCTGACAAGTGTCGTTGGCATCTTCATATCCGGTCACATGGGCGACAAGCCACTCCCATCCAGTCACATGGGTGGCAAGCCACTCCCACAAAGGTGGCCACACCCACAGAGTAGGTTCGAACAATTTTTGAAACCCACCACTGATTTGACCCCATACTGTAGTCCATAATTTTGATCCAGATATTTATCTCGAGATCTTGTTTAGTGTCCTAGTGAATGCACAGGCTAGAAACCAGGAGAAATGTGAGTTCTAGTTCCATCTTACGCACTAATCCAGTGGGGTGACCTTGGGGCAATCTATCTCTTAGAGTCCTAAGAAGGGGACAACGGCAAACTATTTCTGAAAAAAAAATATCTCGCAAAGGAAACTGCCGGGTTTAGCAATAGGATGTTCTGACCCAGGGTTTCCCAAAAATCACGAGGCAGAGTCCTGCTCCTGACAAAACCCCTTTTATTAAACAAATGTGAATTCCTCTCATTCACATTCAGCAAAGGCCTGGCAAACAGTCTTTCAAAGGAGTAATTACGACCACAGACCTTATCTATCATGGAAAGCTGCCATGTCAATATTTTCCTAATGAGGTGCTGTGCAAGGAAAGACTTGGCACAGAGTCTTTGAGATTCACGGACAGATCTCCACACTCCTGAAACAAATCTAACGACCGAATGAACAAATTGTTTCCTGCAAAAGCCCACTCCCCTTTTGCTCCTTTTTTATTTCCTATGGGAGGGGCCCATCACCTGTAACTTTACTACCAAGTCGACCCTGATTTCTGAGTTGCTCTTTTCTTCTGGCAACTCTGCACATGCATCCACTGGGAACAGGCTCCAGCTGTTCCTCTGCCTCACTGCTGTCTACCTCCGAAGGCACCTGATCACTCCCAGGCCGCCTCGGCCCCATCTCTGCTCCAACGCAGAGCCTTCATCAGAGCCTTCCCCAGCCTCTAGGCTGGCCCATGCTCCTCTCCAATCTCCTCACTGTCCGGCTCTGCTTCCAGCTCTGCTGGCTGCTGGCGGGCCACAACTACATAGAAGTCAACACTAACTTGAAAGCACACACAGAGACCCACAAAAGCCACTTTCTCTCAACTGAGTCATTCTTCCAGAGATGTTCTTGAAAGGATAAAAGGAGAGGCAATATTCCCTGTCTTCAATCTTTCAGAAGAAAAGGTGAGTTTAAAATGCAGAGATGAATACATGGTAACCCTGAATAGATCTAACAGATGGAAATTGTTACTTAAATTTAGCTAATTGTGGCCATCAGGAATTCTAGACTAGAACACTGAAGACATTCCCTTTCATATTTTCACAAAAAAATATCTAGAGTTGAACTTGGTCTTGTAAGATATATGCAGTTAATTACTGAAGTGGTTGCAGTTCCTACTAATGCTTTACCTTGTTGGCAATATTTAATAAAAGCACCATCTTCTGCCAGCATTTCTTTTTCTTTGCAATAATAGATTGCATTATTAAAAGTAGCTTCTCATCCAATACTAGCCATGCTTGGCACTGTTTAGCTTCCAAACCAGATAAGGTCAGCAAGGTATTGGCAACAGCTCACATAGAATACTTTTAATATTTGACATAGTACCAAGTTTATGAAATGTTTGTTATTGATTTATCCTGAATCCCTTGTCCTTTTTAAGCTGTTTTTTTGAACAAAGGACACACATATACATTTTATTTATTTGAGATAACATAATTAACAACAGTTATTTTAACCTTTTGCACTAGGAATAGAGAGTGTTTTAAGAATGATGTTGTATTTATTAATGCTAATTTTTCTTCCCCATAATACACTCCTCAGGGAAATCACTTTCTACCAAACTGTGATATTCAACTGTATGAACTCATATAATATTGATGTCCACAACTACAGCACAGAGATCTGACAGAAATATCATAAAAGAAACAATTAATTATGTTCCCATGTCTAAAAATATGGGTGAAACCAGGATCCTGAATAACTCCCAACTAACTAATATCTACAGACCCCTCACATCCTGGACATAAATTATTTCAACTCCTACCCTCAAAATGACGCTATGGAGTACTGCACTCCAAAACAACTAGACACAAGGACAGTTTTTTTTTCCTCAACACCATCACTCTGCTAAACAAATAATTCCCTCAACACTGTCAAAATATTTACTAAGTCTGCAGTACTATTAATCTTCTCATCGTTTCTATCACCCATCTCCTGCCACTTATGACTGTAGGACTGTAACTTTGTTGCTTGTATCCTTACAATTTATATTGATTGGCTATTAGTATGATTTGATTGCTTATTTGTACCCTATGGCTATTATTATGTGTTGTACCTTATGATTCTTGATGAATGTATCTTTTCTTTCATGTACACTGAGAGCTTATGCACCAAAGACAAATTCCTTGTGTGTCCAATCACACTTGGCTAATAAAGAATTCTATTCTATTCTATTCTATTCTATTCTATTCTATTCTATTCTATTCTATTCTATTCTATTCTACTCTACTCTACTCTACTCTACTCTACTCTACTCTACTCTACTCTACTCTACTCCACTCCACTCTACTCTACTCTACTCTACTCCACTCCACTCCATTCCATTCCATTCCATTCCATATTTCTATTCTATTCTAATTCTAATTCTAATTCTATTTTTATACCCAAATCTGCTAAATAGTGACTAAAATGAATGAAAATCAGTTTGCCACCCCTTCCTGTCTTAAACATCTGGGGAAAACTGTATGCCAAAAAGGGGCTTTATATAATTAAATAATGAAATCAACAAAGAGAGAGAGAGAATTTGCTTTCATTAATGTCTGCTTGCAGTCCACATTTCTCCCTGTATAGGTTTTGTCTGCACCAAGACAAAAAATAAATATAGTCAAGAGATGGGTGAGGGGATAGTTATGACATTTTTAAGCACAAGTGTACTTGTACTTTATATCGCTTTTGAGCTTGGCACCTTATCTACATAAAAAAACGTTAATTTTATAGTTCTGTAGATCACCTAAAATTTATTTGGGCTGACAGATTGCAGAGCCCGTTGGTCTAAACAAGACTGTACACATTTCCTTCTTTATTAGGGTGAAGACTTGGAGGGGTCAAGCCACCATTTCTGGTACTTCACTTCCAATGTGTCTTTGCATCAAACGCAGTCACACTGCTGGCATCCAATTACCAAGTGTAATGGGCACCAATGGTTGTGAATTTTGCTCAAAGCACTGGCGTCCAGAGAAAGTGAAGGAAAGATTGAGTAATGTGGCTAAAGCTTTGCTTCTCAATGGATGCAAGTTTTCTGAAAAGCTGACACTTGATCCCACCTCAGCATAGGCAGATCTGCTCCTTTGAGTTTATGTCTTCTTCCCCGAGTTCAAACACACCACTTTCCACAAAATGTTTCCGTATAAAGTCACTAGACAGCCTTGAGTGATCTCCAAGATAAAATCAACAGACCTATATCCCACGGTCTATATGTCTGTTCTGGAATCCAGTTACAGCTAATAAAGGAGACTGGGATTTTTAACCAGATGAATGGCTGGGCTCTGATCCGAAACTTTTTTTTCCTTAAAATGGAAATTTGAAAAGCTGCTTTATCTCACGCTGGTGACTCGGTGCTCTTTAAGCGAATTGGGAGAAAAATTTGTACTGTTCTGTAGGTTGTTGGGACAGCAATTGCTGTCCGTCTCAGGCAGGATGATGGGATTTATAATTCAACATCATATGGAAGCCAGGATTTTGCACTGGCTGACTGACATTTCTACATATCCAAGCCTTGTCCGGAATCTTTGCTGTTTGCTCCTAAAGCCCAGATTTAAGATCTTAGAGTGACAGCCATCACCAGTACTACAATAAGTGGACTGGAACTTTCCTTTCAGTGTTTGAGGCAGATATTTTCTCTCCCCTTCTTCCCTATTTCTTTCTCTCCCTCCCTCCAGGGGTGGCTTCCTGCCAGTTCTAACCTCTTCTATAGAAGAGGTTCAACAAATCTACAGTGCCGTTTAGAACCGGTTCCAGCTCCCTCCCCCCGCCCATCTGCACATCATCAAGATGAAGAGCAAGAGGAGGAATTCTGGGAGTTGAAGTCCACAAGTCTTAAAGCTGTCAAGTTTGAACACCCCTGGGTTTTTTTTCTAAAGGGTTAGGGGTGCAAGGGTCTTGTGACATGACAGCTTTAAGACTTGTGTGCTTCAAATGCCAGAGTTTCTGAGCCAACATTTTGATTGCTAAGCAAGAGCATTGTTAAGTGAGTTTCACCACATTTTACAAGTTGACCACGCCTACTGTCACATGGATAGCAAGCCACTCCCACCTGGTCACATGGCCAGCAAGCCACTCCCACAAAGCAGGCCACACCTACAGAAGAGTTTCTAAAAAAATTAAAATCCACCACTGCCTCCCTCCCACCTCCCTCTCTCTCATATTCGGCTTATGAAAACATGTTGGAAAGTACTCCAAGATAGCTAGCTATTTTTATCCCAATCAAGAGTACCAGAGCATGAAAAATACATAGTACAAAGAAAAAAACCCTCATAGTATTATAAAATGGTAGGTGTGCACGTCTAGTATTAAAAAAAGAACCACCTTGGCTATACATACATACTGAAATCTCACAATTTTGAACCCATATGTTTAAAATGACAGGGTTTTTTAATTTCTTTTTGTTGTTTTCTTCCATTTAAGCACAGATTTTCTTAAAAGATGACCGTCTGCCAAAAAAGCTGTATGAAAAATAACCAGCCAAGGCCTAATTAGAAAATAGCTTTGTTATTTCTGTTTTGTTCATTAGGAGCTTTCCTCATCAAGTTAAGAACCAGAGCAAAATACACCTGATCATTAAGAATAATGATTTTTTTATTATTAAAAAATAATAAAAAATATGCTAATAAAAAAAAGAATATGTTGGATAACCATTTGTCTGAAGTGGTGTAGGGTTTCCTGTCTAGGCAGGGGTTTGGACTAGATGGTTCCACCGCAAATCCGCGAAGCCATTATCCGCGGAGACATAAGCGCAAAGACTAATTTGCGCCGTTCGAAGCGCTAAGGAAAAACGCAACCCTACCGTAATGACATAATCGCGGAGGGCAAATCCGTGCATTCCCAAGCACTCAGCATCCTAACCCTAACCCTAAACCTAACCCTAATCCTAACCCTAACCCTAACCCTAACCCTAACCCTAAACCTAACCCTCAACCTAACCCTAAACCTAACCCTAACCCTAACCCTAACTCTAAAACAAACCCCTAAACCTAATCCTAACCACTGTTTTAAAGCACCCTTCTGTCGCCGCGCTGTTGTCGCGGCAGTGATGACGCGCGGTGATGATGTCGCGGCTTTAGTGACGCGATTTTATCACCACTATTTTGATGAGTGCGGTTTTGTCGTGCCACGGGACTAGAAGACCTCCAAGGTCCCTTCCAACTCTGCTATTCTATTCTATTCTATTCTATTCCTTAGGTGACCCAAATATTAAGACATTCTCCCTGTACCATGTCATTAATGTAACTATTTAAGTACAAGAGAGAAGAGAGACAAAAAAAAGGACTTTTCAGGATTCACCAATGCCATAAGATTCCATACAAGGTTCAGAAACAGAACCAAATTATGTTTCCTTCAAAACAAAGAACAAAAACAAACAAACATAATAGCATGTGTCTTCATATCAGGGTTGAGAATGTCGGACAACCACTAGAAGTCTACTGCCATCTATATTTTTTTGCAGTCCAGTTATGCCACCTCTACTTTTGGATAGTGTCAAACAAAGAGAATAGAACTTGTTTCACACTTGCCAAATGTTGGAAGTGTAATCAACCATTGGGTTCATCCTCTCATATGTGGTGGACTTGCCCAAAAGCTAAAAAAATATTGGCCGAAAATACACACCTGTTAGAAAAAAAAATGATATAGCAGCATATAGACTTGGAACCAGAGATATTTTTTTGTTGGGTGTGCTACCAGAAAAATATGAGAAAAAGACTATATATCTGGTTTTACATGTACTAACTTCAGCCTTAATTGTATTTGCACAACAATGGAAAAAAATGATGAGACCCCATCAGATGAGAATGTAATTAAGAAAATACTAGAATGTGCTGAAATGGACAGACTAATGCTTATTGTTAAGGATAAAGAAGAAACTGAATATTTTTTGATGTGGGATGTATTTGATCAATGGTTAGACAATAGAAACAGAACTTAGAAAGGAGGAGATATAAAAACAGGAAATGTTAATGTGTAGAGAATTTGATGATGAAGGTGTAATGTATTATTGCAATTATATCAATATATATTTATATTATTAACATCATTGTGACAAATATAATAACAAATATGTGGATTGTGACTGTTTAACTAACTGTACCCATATCACACAATGTTTGATGGGAATGGAAAGTAATATAATACATAATAAAATAATATAAAATATATAATAATATAATATATAATATAAAACAAATAAAACATGAAAAAAGAACTACTTTCACACTTATTATTTCGAGACATTAAACTCAAAGTAGATAAGTAGCTAAAGAGTTAACCACCAGGTTTTCCAAGGATTTTGGAAGATAGAAGTTGCAAGGTGACACACTCGGTTCAGTAGAGATTATGGATCTCATATAATGTGTTTTCGGATTCGCTGGAAAAAATGTGATCCCTTGATGTTGGTACCAGATCTGTACAATGAATGAAACATAATCTATCTATCTATCTATCTATCTATCTATCTCTCTATCTCTCTCTCTCTCTCTCTCTCTCTCTCTCTCTCTCTCTCTCTCTCTCTCTCTCTCTCTCTTTCTTTCTCTCTCATTCTTTCTCTTCTCTCTCTCATTCTCTCTCTCTTATTCTCCCTCCCTCCCTCTCTCCCTCTCTCTCTCTTTCTTTCTCTCTCATCCTTTCTCTTCTCTCTCTCATTCTCTCTCTCTTATTCTCCCTCCCTCCCTCCCTCCCTCCCTCTCTCCCTCTCTCTCTCTCTCTCTCTCTCTCCCATTCTTTCTCTCCCTCTCTCCCCCTCTGTCTGTAGGTGTGTGTTTGTGTGTGGCCTGTCTATCATCTCTCTCTATAACTCTCTATCTCTATTTTTATTATCTTCATTATCTATCTCTTTCCCAAGGAAAAGGATTTTGCGATCAATATAGTGTATTTGAAAAGGGGATTAAACATGTGCAGATTGGAAAAGATCAGGTTTTGCTCTATCAAACCAACACTGAATGCTATAATCACCTTCAAATTCATAAACATAACTAAACACTGCCTAATAATTCATGATACATTGCTCTAATTTATGCTCTTTTTGCTTATTTTTCTCACTTTTGTTTAAGAGTTGTGAAATGTTTTTGTTTTTCAAAGTACTCCATCCCTGAGCAGACATAAATTAGTGCCTTGTCAATAGTTTGGGTATAAAGGAATGTATTAATCTATGTTGTTCTATTTGTTGTTGCTATTATTCAACACAAAGAAAGGACACCTTTAAAACATTCTGTTCTTCCTTCTGTCTCACCACTGGCCTCTCATGTGTCATAATATTTTCTGGACTCTGAGCTTGTGCATTATTAAACAAAATGCCTCTCATGTTCTCAAATACTGTGTAGACAGACACACAACTGATGCACAAACATCAGCAAAACCTGAAAATAGTTGGATATTTTGACTGAACAAGTAGAAACTAACATTTATGGCAAGGCAACATTTGACTTTTTTTTAATGTCATGATTTAATGAAATATAACCAATTTTCACAGTTGTAATAGAAGTCATGTAAGCTTTTTTCAAATTTGTGTGGGATGTCATTATTTATATGTACATGTCAACCATGTAGGGGCTACGATCCAGCGATTGCAATTTGTGCAATCATACTGAACTAAAAATAATATTTTGATTCAATCATAGTGAAGCATTTTTGTCTGGTCTGTTTGTTGCAGTGTCTAAAGCTATATGATGGAGACTTTAGAATAACAGAGTTGGAAGGGAGCTTGGAGGTCTTCTAGTCCAACCCCCTGCCTAGGCAGGAAACCCTATACCACTTCAGACAAATGGGTATCCAACATCTTCTTAAAAGAAGAAGAGGAGGAGGAGGAAGAAGAAGAAGAAGAAGAAGAAGAAGAAGAAGAAGAAGAAGAAGAAGAAGAGGAAGAGGAAGAAGAAGAAGAACAACAACAACAACAACAACAACAACAACAACAACAACAACAACAACAACAACAAGAAGACGGAAATTATTTTCTCTTTGGGCTTATTAAAAATAGTGGTGGACCACCAAACTCTACATTCAAGTAGAATTGAATTAGGTCATCAAAGAAAAGTGAAGGAAGAACAAATGTTTTTGAATAGCTATTATGATATTCCCATTGGAACAGCTGAAAGGATGGCCCCTTCTCTGTACTTATTGCTTGAGGCACTTAAAAAAACAACCATTGCAGTCAGAATATTTTATTCCATTTTCACCAAATTTCTTTTTTTAATGCAAAGAACATCAGTCTCCATTTTATTTGCCCCTTTCAACTTTCCGGACATCTTCAGAGAAATAAATTATTTTCTTAGCTTTCCCATCATCCTTTAATGCAATGTCCCAAACCTCAACCTTACTGAAGGGCAAAGGAAGGGAGCCAAGCTGAAGATAAATGGGACAACAATTTCATCTCCTGGAGAGATGGAAAAAGTAGCAACTTTTAAGGTAATAAAAAAGTTTATTGAATAGAATGAAGTTATACTGTACCATATACAGTGTAATGTGTAATGAACTATAATGAGGTGTTTGCTGATTAGACTGGGGAATCAATGTATTTATGCGATACAAGTAGACCTCAACTCACAAACATTCATTTAGAAGTTACAACAGCACTGAAAAAATGACTTATGTGTAGGAGACGGACCAGGCTGAACCTAAAGGATGGGATCAAATGTGTCATAAAGCATGAGTAACTGCTTGGCTTGGAAGAGATCTAAGTCCAGCCCACCTTGAATACCTTTCTTATAGAGAGCCGAGATGGCGCAGTGGTTAGGGTGCAGTACTGCCACTTCAGCTGACTGTTATCTGCAGTTCAGCGGCTCAAGGTTGACTCAGCCTTCCATCCTTCCGAGGTGGGTGAAATGAGGACCCAGACTGTGGGGGCAATATGTTGACTCTGTAAACTGCTTAGAGAGGGCTGAAAGCCCTATGAAGCGGTATATAAGTCTAACTGCTATTGCTATTATCTCCTGCTCATTTCCTTTGCCTACTAGTTGACAGATTTTTGTAAGAGGGCTTAAGCTTGCAATAAATCTTTATACTCATTTGAACGGCCTCGATCTCCTGATTTCCATGGCGTTTGACATTAGGACTCTGTTTGACACTTTTTTGAGGTTACCTAGTTTGGTAACAAAACATCTGCAGACAAACAAGGTCAGAGAGAACCAAGAACTCCACGGTCCAACCCTGAGCTCCAGAGATTCTCTGGAATCTGGAATTAGTACTCTTTGGTTTCAAAAGAGAAAGTAGTACCTATTCCCTTGGATAATATATAAAAGGTAAACGTTCCTCTCACACATATGACATAGTAGTTCCTGACTCTAGGGGGCGGTGCTCAGTTCTGTTTCAAAGCCAAAGAAACAGCACTGTCTGAAGACGTCTCCATGATCATGTGGTCGGCATGACTAAATACTGAAGGTGCACGGAACACTGTTACCTTCCCACCAAGGTGGTCCCTATTTTTTTACTTGCATTTTTACATGCTTTCAAAACTGCTAGGTTGGCAGATGCTGGGACAAGTAATGGGAGCTCACTCCCTTACGCAGTGCTAGGGATTCGAACTGCTGAACTGCCGACCTTTCTCCTGATTTCCATGGCGTTTGACATTAGGACTCTGTTTGACACTTATGACCATTGCAGCATCCCCATTTGAATGCTGGGCAACTGACTCATGTTTACGGTGGTTGCAGTGTCCCAGGATTGTGGATCCCCTATTGAGATCTTCTGACAAGCAAAATCAATGGGGAAACAAGATTCACTTAACAACTGTGTGACTAACTTAACAACTGCAGTGATTCACTGAACAGCTATGTCAAGAAAGGTCATAAAACGGGACAAAACCCACTGAACAAATGTCTCACTTGGCAACTGAAATTTTAGGCATAATTGTGGCCGTAAGTCAAGGACTAAAGTAAAGGTAAATGTTCCCTTTGCACATATGTGCTAGTCATTTATGACTCTAGAGGGTGGTGTGCATCTCCATTTCTATGCCGAAGAGCCAGCACTGTCTGAAGACATCAAGAGCCAAGGTGGCGCAGTGGTTAAATGCAGCACTGCAGGCTACTTCAGCTGACTGCAGTTCTGCAGTTCGGCTGTTCAAATCTCACCGGCTCAGGGTTGACTCAGCCTTCCATCCTTCCAAGGTGGGTAAAATGAGGACCCAGATTGTTGTTGGGGGCAATATGCTGACTCTGTAAACCGCTTAGAGAGGGCTGAAAGCCCTATGAAGCGGTAGATAAGTCTAACTGCTATTGCTATTGCTACATCTCCATGTTCATGTGGCCAGCATGACTAGACACCAAAGGTGCACGGAACACTGTTACCTTCCCACCAAAGTGGTCCCTACTTTTCTATTTGCATTTTTTTTGCATGCTTTCGAACTGCTAGGTTGGCAGAAGTTGGGACAAGTGATGGGCGCTCACTCCATTGCGTGACGCTAGAGATTCAAACCGCTGAACTGCCAACCTTCTGATCGACAAGCTCAGCATTTTAACCATCCCTTCTAAGTCGAGGACCACCTGTAGTTAAATAAGTCACAAAATAAGGCAATGCAATCCTTATTATGCTGCCACCATATTGTTAACAAGAAAACTATTCACGGACGTGTCCATAAAATCACCAGAAGCCCAGCGAGATTTGTCTCTGTAACTGTCTCAACTGAAGTTGCAGTTTGTTATGGAAAGAGAAAGTTAATGCACACCGTTTGGTATTTAGCAAAAGGAAATGCTAGGAGCTGTTCTTCCACCTCTCAAACTCGCATAGAACAATAGTTTCATCATTAGCATGTTCCAGTTGCATATTTATAGCCACTCCACCAAAACAAAACAGATCAAGGAGTGGAATAGATTCCCAGGAGGCAAGGCTAAAGCATTCAATTCTCATTAGTTTCACAGAAGAAGAAAGGAAAAAGATAATCAAGGGATCGTCCTGACATAACACTGTGATATAGGAAGAAAGGGAGCCTTAACAATCAGGAACTAGAACTCGGGGGAAAAAAATACTGCACATTATCTCATGGATGTATAGATGTGGGATATTCATATTCCTAAATGTCATAAGTGATTGATAACTTCAGAGAAGGTGTTTTTCGTTGTAGGCAATATCTGTGAATGTTGCTTGCTTTTTCTCCATAGAGATCGTAAAAACAAGTAGTGACCTATTCTGACTCCCACTTGAATGTTCTAGTTTATGTGTTTCATTTCCTTGATTGCAACAATGGGATGCATCAGAAGGATGTAACACCCTAAACACAACAGACTCCTTGTGGCCAACCATGAAAAACACAACACAACAGCTCTCTACCATTATTCCACTCAAAATATTCTTTCCAAGAAAGAGAAGGAGAGATAGTAGGAAGGGAAGAGGAAGAGTGGAGGAGAGGCAAGGGAAGAAGAAAGAGGTAAGGAGAGGTGGGTGGAAGGGAGAGAAAGAGAAGGAGAGGATGGTGGAAGGGAGAGAAAGAGAAGGAGAGAGGGGAGGAAGGGGAAGAGAGAGGGGAGGAGTAAGGGAGAGGCAAGGGAAGAAGGAAGGGGAAGGAGAGGAGGAAGGAAGGAAGTAGAGAAGGGAGGGAGGGAGAAAAGAAAGGGAAAATAAGGTGGTGTTACAACAGGCATTAGGGATGGTAAACAAAGCAACCCAAACTGTATATTATTATAACCTTTTAAATGGAATAACAAAGGTATAAGAATGACAAAGAAAAAGAATAACTATGTGAATGTATACCTATAATTGTATGTAAGAGAATAAATGATAGTAAGAATATAAAGCATAATATAGGTAAACAATATTTTGTTATAAATAGCCAAGTATAAATAAATATAGAATAGTACATAAAAATGGATAATGAATAAGGGGACCATGAATGTAAGATAGAAATGTATAGCAGGGAAAACACTAACTGTAAAGAAACCGATACGAAACTGCTGTATGATATATGATGGAACTTCTTGTTCCTATGTTATAAGTCATGTATTTGTTTTTGTTGATGTGTTTATGTGTGTAAAATAAAAAATTAATAAAAAATATTCTTTTCAGTAGGACTGTATCTTGTCCTGTTGACCATTTACACATCAATTACCTTTTTCTCCCATCACATGCATTCCAGACAGATTCCTACTGATCAGGAGAAAACATTTCACTTCCCAGATATAAGAACGGTTTTCTTCTTCTTTTTATGACCTTTAATTCCCTTATTCTGGGTGGAGTCAGGGCAACTGAATGGAGCTAAGCATTTACTGGCCGGATGCCCTTCATGACACCTTCGCAAGGTTCACAGCAGAGATTTTCTCTTTGCGCTCTGAGAGAGAAACATCTGCCTCTGCCTAGGATTAAACTTTCAATCTTCCAAATGGGAGGTGAGAGTCTTCATCTCTAGGCCACCACACCGCTCAGATATAGGAACTGTTTATCCTATGGGAAACCACTTATTTGAGTATGTTTAGAAGTAGGCCCTCACACAGATTTACTACTTGGCCTTCCCAGCATTACATTGCTTTACTAATGATAGTAGAGAAGCTAAAATGTACAATGTACATTGCTAATGGGGTTTTGACCTGTTAGCTGCCTGGATAGAGAGCAGGGATGAGTTGCTGTGGGCATTACTTCCAGTTCAGTGTGTGCACGTGTGCTGTTGCCCATAAATAGGTCTGTGCATGCCAAAACATTTAAAAATGGGAAAAAAATAAATTTGTTCAATTAAAATTGTTCTGTGCATGCACAGAACTAGCAATAGCAATAGCAGTTAGACTTATATACCGCTTCATAGGGCTTTCAGCCCTCTCTAAACGGTTTACAGAGTCAGCATATCGCCCCCACAGTCTGGGTCCTCATTTCACCCACCTCGGAAGGATGGAAGGCTGAGTCAACCTTGAGCCGGTGAGATTTGAACCGCCGAACTGTAGCTAGCAGTCAACTGAAGTGGCTGGAGTACTGCACTCTAACCACTGTGCCACCTCGGCAACAAGATGGCTCTGCTGATAGCACCGCCCTGGGAATTGGCTGGTTCAGGGGCATGGCAGGCCTGGGTTGCTGCCAGTTCCAATGACCCAAGCCGCCAAACCACTACTGCTTCACCCAAACTGGTCCGAACTGGTAGGAACCCACCACTGATAGAGAGCCACATAAAATTGTTCTGAATCTCCCTAATGGGAGCAGGACTTAAGGGTAATCAGTGCACTGATAATCTGCGACTTGTAGAAGACGTTTGCAGTGAGAAGTGCAGAAGGACACACTGAAAAGTGGCCAGTTTTAATCTCTCAGCAGTGATTTCTCACTGTATTAACTTACAAGGCTGAGCAGCAGCAAACAACTGTGACTGGAACTCTGCCATTTACTCAATAAAAAACTTAATAGCTCCAACGTGCAAGAAGGTTGCAGCTTTGATCGGAGGGCTGGGCTGGAGGGGAGAACGGGAATGACAGGTCTGCCACTTTGGTGCAATGCTCACAATTTTATGCGGAATTAGCCAGGACAACAATAACAAAATGCATAGACATCTTCAAGCAGCTGTTGGGCTCAGCAGGTTTTTTTTTCAGTTTTCTCTAATTTTATATGGCCACCTAATTTCAGGCTGATGCACTCATAACAATTTATATCAAGTCAAACAGCTCATGCAGATTGTCTGTTTACAGTTCTCTAGGCCTATGCCCAGGAATTATATTGACAAATTAAAGTCGACTTTAGTCAGCTCCTCTCGACATGTGCGAGTCTCACAAAATCAGGGGCAGAGGTCAGAAACATAAATACTAAGAGAAGGAAAGGCTTGTGTGTTCTGCTTCTCTGCTTTCAGATCATGGAAATGGTGGGCCCATGAAAAGCTGAAAAGACAAATATTCAGATATTTCTGTTCAACTATTGTTTATCTAGGACACCCGATGCTCTTCCCAGCTCTGATTTGGATGGGGAAGACCTGAAGGATGAGAAACAAGCACCTATAGTACATAGACATTGACTCCAAAACATAGGAATAGAGGTCTAATATTTAAACCTAGGAAGCAGCACATACAGATAGCAAGACTCTGGGGAGGGAGATATAGATAGATAGACAGATAGACAGATAGATGGAGGGATGGAGGGATGGATGGATGGATGGATGGATGGATGGCTAGATGGATGGGATAAACAGACAGACAGATAGATAGATGATAGACAGAGAGACATGGATGGATCGATGATGATAGATAGATAGATAGATAGATAGATAGATAGATGATAGTTGGATGGATAGATGGATGGATGGATGGATGATGGATGGATGGATGGAAGGAATACAGACAGACAGATGACAGACAGACAGACAGACAGACAGACAGTTGGATGGATGGATGGATGGATGGATGGATGGATGGATGGATGGATTGATGGAAGGAATACAGACAGACAGATGATAGACAGATAGATGGATAGATGGATAGACAGACAGACAGACAGATACCAAAAGGCAGATAGACAGACATAATCTTCCTAATGCTATGCAATTAATATACTTGTCTAAGGGAGTTGGGTCCATTTGAGAATTCAGTGGAAAACAGGGAAAGACCTTGCCTGTCAAGGAATTAGCAGAAACAAAAAGAAAAAAAAGAAAAGAAAGAATTGGGCACCACTTCTATGGGAGTATCAAACCAGAAGACAGAGCATCAGGACATGGAATCTGCTAGCATTCACAATTCTCTGGTCAAAACATCTGCACAAAGCCCTAATTTACCAAATATTGGTCCTTTCACAAAGGGAAAAAAAAAACAGATTAATTTACATTTTAGGAAAACACGGATATTACGAAAAGGCTTTGTTTACGAAGAAAAGATGCAAATGGCAAGCAGATGGAGGATTGTGTAATAGGTTTTTTTTTTCCCCACCACCACCACCCCATCTCCCATCTCTCTTGGACCAGCAATCTGTACAAATAAGCAAAAATGGACCAGGAAAAAAAAAATCCTCTCTAGTACTGAAATGGAATGGAGCCAGACTTCTTCACTCTAGCAAGATGAATAGCTATCCATGCACTTTCCCGATTCCTTTGTCTTGTTTATGCTGCTTATGCTTGTTTATACTTGTGTCCGTGCATTCACTGTGCCAATTTCCTGACACCAAGAACATACGAGACCTCCTTGTTGGTCATAGGTCCAGACTGATGGGAATTAAAGACCCAAACTTCTGGAAGACATTGTGTCTTTCGTTCTTCTGAATGAACTTGTATTTGTATTTGTATTTATTATTTGTATGCCGCCCTTCTCCGGGAGGACTCAGGGCGGCGAACAATTCAAGGGGGAACAAAGGGGGAACATAAAAGACAAAATACAAATAATAAAAGTAGACAACAGTCGCACAACCATACATGTCGAGAGGGGAGGGAACTCATCACCCCCAGGCCTGCCGGCAAAGCCAGGTTTTGACGGCTTTTCGGAAGGCCTGGAGAGAGGTGAGGGTCCGAATCCCTGCGGGGAGTTCATTCCAGAGGGCCGGAGCTGCCACAGAGAAGGCCCTCCCCCGGGTAATAGCCAGGTGGCATTGGCTGGTAGATGGCACCCGGACGAGGCCAACCCTGTGAGATCTAATGGGTCTGTGGGAGGTAATTGGCAGCAGGCGGTCTCTCAACTTGGTCTTTTTTGTGCCATGGCTGGGTAAACGGCATATGAAGGGCATGGCAACGGAAGAAGACCAGACTACTTCCCACTGGGGGATGGTAGTTTTCTGTCTCAACAGGTCTTGACGGACAACGGTGCAACTTGGCATGGCTGATTTCATTCAGCGCAGAACAATGTAGTCCATCATCTCTGGAGTGCCACCTAAGTGTTAAATTCTGCTGCTAATGCACAGTTCAGTCTTGCTGATGCCCTAGCAATGCTGAGTTTTAATGAGCAGAGTAATAGTAGCCCACTGTTTAACTGGAAGGGGTCAGCTCATCAACAGTGTGGTCCACGGCACTCATCTAAAACAAAGAGGTGTTAAAGCTTCACAGGCCTCCCCTTGGTAGCCAAGCTAATTTGGTGCTCAACATCTGCTTAAGTCATTACTGTACCCTCATCAGAATAATAAGTAGCCTCAAGCTACCATCCGAGAGAAGATTCACCCTCCACATCTCACTGCTCCCTCCAGCTCTCTGGGGGTACAGATCAGCACAGCAGCTCACTCCTTCTGCTTTGTTGTGCATAGTCTGTGCCAACACACTCCATAAATAAATTTAAAAAAAAGGACGCAGGGCCTAATGAATTGGTTTTAATGGTCCTCTCACCCACTTAAATGGCTTTCTTTTAATTGGTTGTGCTACTCTATGTCCAGAACTACACTGAAAAGTTCACGGCATACATGCTAATTGTCCCTTTCTAATTACCGCACAACGTGGAAGGTCTGAACAGGGCAATTTTGGAGGTGAGGCTCCATTGTTAGTAATTCTCTTTATATTTAATTTGATGAAAAATCACTGCAACCGTAGATGCAACAGAAACAATGCCTATTTTTGCAACCTAAACGTATCTTACGCACAGTGGCGTTTTTGGTTCCACAAAGTTCTCTTTGCAGGCTTCCAGAATGAGGGTACTTTCAAGCAGCAGCAAACTCAGCTCTTCAAAAGATCCCCTTAAGTGTACTTAACTTTCATGGATCACCTCTTTGGAGCTGAACTTAACTAATTCTCCACCTCCGTTTACCAGACGACAAGAAGAACAGAGCAGTCATACATTTACAAGCTCCTGGAATTCCCTGCATGCAGTTCCAGATTCCATGCGCAAGAATGATCTGAATTCATTCTGAAACAGAAAGGCAACCAAATCGTTGGAGGAGAATTGTTGTTGACATGAGTTTTTCGCAGTTCTTCTGACTTTAACTGCGAAAATTTTCATCCCTGGCAAAACATCTATGGCTTGCCTCCCAACAGAGAAAGCCAAGGGAAAGATCCCATTTCTATTCTGTCTAGCTTTCACTGCTGGCTATTAGCTTCTCAGTCTGTTTAATGTGCCCCTAAAACTATCTGGAGTTTTCTAGGTGCTTTAGAGCAGTGTCCTCCAACCTTGGCAAATTTAAGACCTGTGGACTTCAACTCCCAGAGTTCCTCAGCCAGCTTTGCTGTACAACTTTTAATAGTTATGGCAACCTGTGAATTATTAAAATATGTGTGAATTATTTCCAGTTAGCTTCAAACCAATGTTATTTTTGCTTGAAGTCAGCCTATAACAATTCCCTACATAGTTTTTGATTTGCCAGGTTCTAGGTCCCTCAGAGAGGCATTTCGGGGGGGGGGAACTATTTTGAGAAAAAAATTATAATTCCAAAACAGTTTGCAATAAACATATCTCTAGAACAAACCCATGAGGACTAGATTCAACATCTGCATTTAAAAGGACACAGGGCACTCTTCTGAAGACAACAAAGTCACATTTTGGACAGAGAGGACTGCTGGTTTGAAAGAGGGATCAAAGAGACCACCTATGTCAAAACTCAACAGCCCTCACTCAACAGAGGGGGAGGGATACAACATCATCTATCTCCAACCTACAACACAGTTAACAGTTCCAGGAATGGTCCACACCCAATGTTTGGAATGTTTGGAATGTTTATTATAATTTATAGGCCGCCCTTTTCCCTGAGGGGACTCAGGGCGGCTTACAAAACACGGGGAAGGGGGTACAAAGACAAAAAACATAAGACAATACATAATATTAAAAATAGAGCACAACATTCATTCATCATTCGGGAGGGGACGAACTAACATTTTTTATCCCCAGGCCTGACGGGATAGCCAGATCTTAAGGGCCGTGCGGAAGGCCTGGGCGGTGGTGAGGGTGCGGATCTCCACGGGGAGATTGTTCCATAGCGTCGGAGCTGCAACTGAGAAGGCTCTCCTCCGCGTAGTCGCCAGTCGGCACTGACTGGCGGATGGGATTCGGAGGAGGCCTACCCTGTGCGATCTGATGGGACGCAGGGAGGTAATTGGCACCAATGGCACCACTCAGGTGACCCTGAGAACACAGATAAACCTCCAGGTGGCCTCAACAACTCTCTAAAAGAATGCAAATGACCAGCTGTCTGCAAGGGGTATAAATCCTTCCATTCCCCACCATCCAGGCAGATCTGAAGAAGCTTCTTGGACGAGAAGTAAAATGTCTTAAAAAAAACCTCAGAAAGTCCAGTTGCCTCTTGAAAAAGCATCTTTGGGACAACTATAACCTGGATGACTGTAAAACTTCAAAGACACATATCTCTAGATTATTTTCTTTCCTCTTATCAAAATATCTGACCTCTCTATCTCTTCAAGTGATGAGTCAAGATTTTCTCGACACACAGAACTTCATATATTATCTTCCTTTAATGGGGAAACTGCAAAAACCATTGCTAGTTTCTGCTTTGGACTAATTCCAGCAGGAATGATAATATTTATATTTAATCTTCTATGCCACGATTGCATGACTGCTAGGGACCATCTTCATTAAGTATCAATCGGCAATCCAAACAAACAAGAGTATATTAAAGTATCATTCCCCAGTCTGCAGGGTTCCAGTAAAGGAAATCATAAAGTGTAATATGAGGAACAAGAACTACTTTAAGAGGAAGAGGTCTAATTAAAACAGAGCTTAACAACTCTATGGATTAATTGGGATCCAGCTGAGAAAATTAATCCTTTGGGACTAAGATTATTCCCACCGCAATCTACTTTTATTCTCAACTACAGGTTATGTGCTTTGTGCTTTGCTTTTGGAGTTGAACTGCATGTAGAAGGACTTTTGTAAGAAACTAGCTGATAATCTGGCATTGCCGGGCTATTTATTTATCCCAATCCTGTATTAGACAAGAATGGCGATGTCAAGTAGCAACATAAGTGCGGAATGGGCTGGCCTCTCTCCTTCCATTAACGTCAATGCAATTTCTGAAGAGGCTATGGCAAGTGCAACTTCTCCCTGAGTCCTGATTTGGGTGTCAATTAAATTAGATTTTCCCCCTTACCAGAGGGAGCTTCCTTGTGGACTACTGTGAAGCTGTTACCATGGCGATTCCATTGTGTTGTACAGTAGAAGCCATTTGCAGGCACAACAGGCTGTATCTTAACAGAAACACACCCCAAGGGGTGTTAGGTAAGTGTCTTACCTCCACAATATTTTTTTCCAGAGAGTAAGTCATCTATATATCAAGTACGTGCGTACACACATACATACACACACACACACAAACACACACACACACACACACAAACACACAAACACACACACACAAACACACACAAACACACACACATGCAAACACAGATTTCTATTTTATATTCCAATAAATATGAATATTGCAAAATAGTTAAAACAAAATTGTTCATATACCTTCAAAATTCTGCCTGAGCAGCAACTTCAAGTTTACATTTTGGTTTAAGGCATCATAGAGGAAAAAAAGAAAGAAAAAATCTGCAGAAAAAAATTCCATGAAATAGTATCAACTAGCCATTTATAGAGCAACAGATCTATCTAATCAGTAAAAGCCAAAATCAAAGTTTCATTTTTTGCTTCCTCAAGCACAAAGTCCAGAAGAGGTTTCCAAGTAGAAAGTACTTGTGGTTTTTTTCCCCCTTTATCAAAGCAATCAGTTCAGCCATCATTGCTAACTCCATCAACTTTTGCAATCATTCATTCATTGTGGGAATTAAAGTGTCCTTCCATTTTTGTGGATAATGTAATCTTGCTGCCATCAACATACCTAACATCAAAGTTCCAATTTTTTTCCAAGTCTATTGTGCAATTTTTATTCTTACATAAAAGTAAAAAGTTGAGGTTCAATGCTATTTTACGGCACCAAAGGGAGTCAGAACTCAATGCCTTTTCATTCTTTTCCCCTTCCTTGCTATATTTTTATCTTCCCTTTTTCCTCCCCTACTTTTCCTATTTGCTTTTATATTTTTGTACTTTATATTATAAATAATAAAAGGGCAAAGAAGTTCTGAAAACAAAGAGTAATTAAAAAAAAAAATCCGTGAAAGAATATTTTGTATGCTTCCTCTTACCAGTAAATAAAACAAAGGCAGAGATTGAACTCAAAACCTGCAACATTATTTCACTGGGAATATTGCACCTTAAATGGATATTTTAATCGTGCCATTTCCGCCTCTTTCTTGTGCATCATGGCAAGATGTTGCTACAACATCTTGACTGTCAACAACTTCTTCAGCTTCAACCACAATAACACACAGGCAAACAATCAATACAAACTCAAGGTAAATCACTTCAAATGTGATTGCAGAAAATACAACTTCAGCAACCGAGTGGTCAAGGCCTGGGATGCTCTACCTGACTCCTTTGTTACGGCCTCAAACCCTCACAGCTTCAACCTCAAACTGTCTTCCGTGGACCTCACCCCATTCCTAAGAGTTCCGTAAAAGGGGCGTGCATAAGCGCACCAGCGTGCCTACTGTCCCTGTCCTACTGTCCCCATTTATCATTTTTTACTTCCTTTGTTCATGTTTATATTCATACCTACACTTGTTATACATGCTTGGCAAACAAGCAAACCAACAAATAAATATTAGCCCATTCACCAACAAAAAAATAAATATCTCTTTGGAACATTCCAGGAAGCATTGTGGATAATCAAAATATATTTGAATACTTGGAAATATTGCACATAATTAAACCTTTGATCAATTTAAAACATGCCTAGCTGAAGAAATCAGCATTAGAGACTAACAACAGTATATGGAAGAAAAACTTTGTATTCCATGCAGATTATCACATTCAATTACTGCTTGTCTGGCGAGAGATGCTTCTACTATTCCCAAGGTCAAAGAACATTCATATAGCATTTCAATCTGGATGGTTCTACTGTGATAGGAACCGTCCAGCTTTCACTTCTAAGAACAAGTATCTCGGCTTAATGTCTGCTCAGGTGCAGTGCAAATTATCCAACGGATGTGGTGGCTCAGTGGCTAAGATGCTGAACTTGTCGATCAGAAGGTTGGCAGTTCAGCGGTTTGAAACCCTACCACCACACAATGGAGTGAGCTCCCGTTACTTGTCCCAGCTTCTGCCAACCCAGCAGTTCGTAAGCACGTAAAAAAATGCAAATAGAAAAATAGGAACCACCTTTGGTGAGAAGCTAATAGTGCTCTGTGCACCTTTGATATCTAGTCATGCTGGCCACATGACCATGGAGATGTCCGAAGGGACAGTCCTGGCTCTTTGGCGTAGAAATGGAGATGCACACCACCCCATAGAGTCAGAAATGACTAGCACATATGTGCAAAGGCAACCTTTACCTTTACTTTAGTCCTTAACTTACGACCACAGTTATGCCTAAAATTTCAGTTGCCAAGGGAGACATTTGTTCAGTGGGCTTTGTCCCGTTTTATAACCTTTCTTGACATAGCTGTTCAGTGAATCACTGAAGTTGTTAAGTTAGCCACACGATTGTTAAATGAATTTTGTTTCCCCATTGATTTTGCTTGTCAGAAGCTCGCAATAGGTGATCCACAATCCTGGGACACTGTCGTAAACATGAGTCAGTTGCCCAGCATTCAAATTTTGTCCATGGGGATGCTGCAAAGGTCATAAGTGTCAAACAGAGTCCTAAAGTCAAGTGCCATGGAAATCAGGAGAAAGGTTGGCAGTTTGAATCCCTAGCACCTTGTAAGGAGTGAGCCCCCGTTACTTGTCCCAGCTTCTGCCAACCTAGCAGTTTTGAAAACATGTAAAAATGCAAGTAAAAAAATAGGAACCACCTTTGGTGGGAAGGGAACAGTGTTCTGTGCACCTTCAGCATTTAGTCATGTTGGCCACATGATCATGGAGACATCTTCAGACAGCGCTGGTTCTTTGGCTTTGAAACAGAGCTGAGCACCGCCCCCTAGAGTCAAGAATGACTACAACGTATTTGTGAGGGGAACCTTTACCTTTTATATATTATCCAAGGAAATAGGTACTACTTTCTCTTTTGAAACCAAAGAGTAGTAATTCCAGATTCCAGAGAATCTCTGGAGCTCAGGGTTGGACCGTGGAGATCTTGGTTCTCTCTGACCTTGTTTGCTTGCAGATGTTTTGTTACCAAACTAGGCAACCTCATCAGTCCAAGTGGATGTACTGATGATGGGTGAGTATACTCACTTGAGTTGATTATGTTGCCTAATGCAGCATCTACAAGCAAATAACCAAATAGCCAAGGTGGCGCAGTGGTTAGAGTGCAGCACTGCAGGCTACTTCAGCTGACTGCAGTTCTGCTGTTCGGCTGTTCAAATCTCACCGGCTCAGGGTTGACTCAGCCTTCCATCCTTCCGAGGTGGGTAAAATGAGGACCCGGATTGTTGTTGGGGCAATATGCTGACTCTGTAAACCGCTTAGAGAGGGCTGAAAGCCCTATGAATCAGTATATAAGTCTAACTGCTATTGCTATTGCTAACCAAGGTCTGAGAGCATCTCTAACCCCACAGATTATTAACTGTACAAAAATAAAGGACAAGAACTGCCCACATTTACTGAATCTTCACAGCAAGAACACAATAAAAACATAAGTATTTACTAGAGTTTTGTGTTACAAGACAGGATTGTTAAAGGCTCAGTGCTTGTGGATACATTCTGTAGGCACTAACTCATGAATCAATAACTATCAACCAGGCTTCTGCCAATGTACTGAAGCATTAATGAGCTCAGATGAGACCCACAAACTGCTTTCAACTGACAAGAGTTACCCATCGGAATTTTGTTAAAAACAGAGGGAAGTAAAAATAATGCACCATTACATTTGTCAGTGCGTTCAATTTTAGACAGTCAACCTGTCTGGTTTGTATTCTTTTACGTGGTTAAACAGTGAGCTTGTGTATCTCTTTATATTTATCTACCAGCGCAGTGTTGTTGATGTCATGAGATTGTCCCACAAATGGTGAGGCACTTGATGAGTCAAACTATTTCATGCCATTGTAATTCTAAAAAAGCATCTATTATCTCTTCCATTGTGTCTTTTTATATTCCCCCATTAAGAGGAGGACAGACTGAATGCTAAATAAATAAAAAGTCATATACTGCAGAAGTAACTAGGTTGCGAGTTTGGAGGGGGGAAAGAGCAATACGGAATGATCTACAAAATTGCTGGGAATTATTCCTTATCACTACTTTCTGTTCAGCTCTTCCCAAGTTGGTCATGTCATCTGCATCTTGCAGAAGTAACAGAATAGCAAAGTTGGAAGAGACCTTGGAGATTTTCTAGTCCAACCCCCTGCACAAGCAGGAGACCCAATAGCATTTCAATGGTTGTCCAATCTCTTCTTAAAAACCTCCAGTGTTTGAGTACCTACAACTTCTGGAGGCAAGTTGTTGCACTGATAAATTGTTCTGTCAGAAAGTTCTAGGTTGGTTCTTTCCTTGATTAGTTTCCACCCATTGCTTTTTGTTCTGCCTTCAGGTGCTTTGGAAAATAAGTTGACCCTCTCTTCTTTATGGTAGCCTCTTAGATATTGGAACACTGCTATCATATCACCCCTGGTCTTTCTTTTCATTAAAATCGACATACCTGAATTCATGCTATTGTGCTTTGTATATTTTAGCCTCCAGTCTCCTAATCATCTTTGTTGTTGTTCTCTGCACTCTTTCTACAATCTCAACATCTTTTTTATATTATGGCGACCAAAACTGGATGCAATATTCCAAGTGTTGTCTTACCAAGGCATTAGAAAAGGGTTTTAACACTTCACGTGATCTTGATTCTATACCTCTGTTTACACAGTCTAGGACTGCACTGGCAAAGAATAGAATAGAATAGAATAGAATAGAATAGAATAGAATAGAATAGAGTAGGGTAGGGTAGGGTAGGGTAGGGTAGGGTAGAGTAGAGTAGAACAGAACAGAATAATGGAATGAAAAATAGGATAGGATAGGATAGGATAGGATAGGATAGGATAGGATAGGATAGGATAGGATAGGATAGGATAGGATAGAATTCTGTATTGGCCAAGTGTGATTGGACACACAAGGAATTTGTTTTTGGTGCATAAGCTCTCAGTGTACATAAACAATATAAGTGATAAATCATTTTATTAAAAAATAATAATTGGAAGCTATAGCACGCTGCCATTTCATATTGAACTACCACATTTTTCAGAGTATAAGACACACCTTTTTTCCTCAAAGAGGCTGAAAATCTGGGTGCATCTTATACATTTTTATACAGCATTTTTTGCCTCCCAAAGCCCCGCCCCTTCCCCAAAATGGCTGTGCATAGCCTTATGGAGGCTTTCAGAGAGCTCCTGGGGACTGTGGAGGGCAGAAATGAGCAAAAACCAAGCTGTTTTTTGCCCCTCCCAGCCCCCAGCACTCTTTAAGCCTCCATAAGCTATGCATGCAATTTCTTTGACAAAAAACGGTCCCATTTTCGCAAAGAATGGGCCATTTTTTGCTCGTTTTTGTCCCTCCCCCGGAGGACTCTGCAAGCCCCCAAGGCTATTCCTGCCTTTTTTGAAAAAAAGAGCCAATTTTCACAAAAAATGGGCCATTTTTGGAAGGTTTGCAGAGTGCAAAAAGGTTTTTTTTTTCTCCTTTTGGAAAACTCTTTAACTGATTGATGAGAATTAGATTGAGCAAGTGCTGTGCCAGCAGAAACAAAGTCTTAGGTGCTTCAGATTGTCAGAGATTTCCTTTTCCAGCATATGGATAAATACACCTGGAAACATCTACCTATCTACCTACTCTCTCTCCCTCCCTCCCTACCTACTGTATTTCTCTCTCTCTCCCCCTCTATCTACCTATGTACCTATTTACTCTCTCTCTCTCTCCCTACCTATCTACTGTATTTCTCTCTATCCCTCTACCTACCAACCAGGGGTGGGTTCCTGTCAGTTCAAGATGAAGAGCGAGAGGAGGAATTCTGGGAGTTGAAGTCCACAAGTCTTAAAGCTGTCAAGTTTGAACACCCCTCGACTTTTCCCCCTAAAGGGTTAGGGGTGCAAGGGTCTTCTAGTTGACAGCTTTAAGACTTGCGTGCTTCAAATGCCAGAGTTTCTGAGCCAACATTTTGGTTGCTAAGCAAGAGAGTTGTTAAGTGAGTTTCACCACATTTTACAAGTTGGCCACACCCACCCAGTCACATGGCTGACAATCCACTCCCAGACGGTCACATGGCTGGCAAACCACTCCCACAAAGCAGGCCACACCTACAGAAGACGTTTTACAATTTTTTGAAACCTACCACTGCTACCAACCTATCTTCTCTCTCTCTCTCCCTACCTATCTACTGTATTTTTCTCTCTCAGAAAGAGACCACTGCTACCAACCTATATTTCTCTCTATATCCCTCTAAGAGCCAAGGTGGCGCAGTGGTTAAATGCAGCACTGCAGGCTACTGCTAGATCAGCAGGTCAGCGGTTCAAATCTCACCGGCTCAGGGTTGACTCAGCCTTCCATCCTTCCGAGGTGGGTAAAATGAGGACCCAGATTGTTGGGGGCAATATGCTGACTCTCTGTAAACCGCTTAGAGAGGCCTGAAAGGCCTATGAAGCGGTATATAAGTCTACTGCTATTGCTATTGCTATTGCTATTGCTACCTACCTACCTATCTACCTACCTACCTACCTACACCCCCCCTCTCTCTCCCTACCTACCTACTGTATTTCTATCTATCTATCTGTCTGTCTGTCTGTCTGTCTGTCTCTCTCTCTCTGTCCCTTTATCTACCTACCTAACTATTCTCTCTCTCTCCCTACCTACCTACTGTAGTTCTCTCACTTTCTCTCCCTCTCTATCCCTTTATCTACCTACCTACTTTTTAAAAAAATTGCCTCTTCAAAACCTTGATGCATCTTATACTCCGGTGCATCTTATACTCCAAAAATATGGCAATTGTCCACTAGGATTCCAAAACCTCTCTTGTACTTACTGCTATTGAGGCAGGTATACACTTGAATGCATGGTATGCATTGCTAACTGTTTACCTACATTATCATGATATAAATCACTGAGCCCTTACCTATATGAACATGATTTGTCATACTGCCTGCTGATGGGCCAATCTCTAAGCAAATGTTGAGGAAGAAGAGAAACTGAGCATTACATTTGGCATCTGGGATGGAAACCACTCAGTGAGGGAAGCAGATAAGGGAGACGTTTCAGATCTTTTTAACAAATAACCTATCCAACAATATAATAGGAAACAAGTTACGTAGATGTTTCATTTATAGATTGAGTCACATGCTTAATATGTGAAGCAGCTATATTTATTAAGTTAAGCCAAGTATCAGTCATAAGGGTATTGTTCAGCTTTGGGCCTCTTGTTTAAAAACTCACAGAGGAGATGCCACAATACACCAAGTGACGCACTGTTGTTAATACTGTGCTTATATCTGAAAGACCATATTCAAATGCTCGGTACTCAGTGGGCTCCAATTCTGTTGTGTATAATTACTAGAGTATTTACCCATCCAAATATCATGTTCATATGTATAAAGTCTCACCTGCAGCCCTTTGCTTAACATTAAAAAGACACAGTTGCAGCTGGGATGGGAAATGGATGCAGTTCAATGCACAGGGTACAGTATGTGTGTGTGTGCTTGTGTTTGTGTGTGCAGTCCTTCGGAATTCAGCTGGAGCTGCGAATGCTAACTCACATGATGTCAGAGATTAATTCTGGGTTTCCTCTTTGGAAAAAAAAAAACCAAAATTAATTTTTATGAAATTATAATGCCCTTACTATTACGATTATGCTGGCTTGTCAATCAGAAAGGTTGGCAGTTTGGCGGTTTGAATCCCTAGGGCCGCGTAATGGAGTGAGCTCCCGTTACTTGTCTCAGCTTCTGCCAACCTAGCAGTTCAAAAGCATGTAAAAATGCAAGTAGAAAAACAGGAACCACCCTCGGACATATGTGCTAGTCGTTCCCGACTCTAGGGGGGGGGTGCTCATCTTCATTTCAAAGCTGAAGAGCCAGTGCTGTCCAAAGACCTCTCCATGGTCATGTGGCCGACATAACTAAACGCCAAAGGCGCATGGAACACTGTTACCTTCCCACCAAAGGTAACTCCATTATGTGGCGCTCGGGATTCAAACTGCTGAACTGCCGACCTTTCTGATCAGCAAGCTCAGGGTCTTAGCCACTGAGCCATCATACATACCTACAGACAAATAAATGCAAGTATTTAGCACAGCACAGAGAGGGGAGCGATGGTGGGAGCAACATGTTCATTTCCTCTGAGCTGACATCTGGAGAGAAAACTGAGGATACCTCCTGGGGTAGTCATTACAGCCACACTTTCCCCCCCATTTATCTAAGATGAAATTCAAGCATTTTCACTACTGAGAGAAGATGTATCTGAAAACAGTTCTGACGGAAGAAGCTTAAAGTAGGTATTCTGCCAGTTGTGACCAGTTTGCCCGAATCAGTAGCAGAAATCGTGGGTGGTCTTGCCCACTCACCCCAACTGTACGGCATCCCAGTTAGGCCTTTTTTTAAGTCAAAGCGCATGCACAGAAGGTGGAGTACATGCGCGCACGTTCAAATTTGCAAACCAGCATGGAAGTTAAGTCAATACCACCCCTGTGGAAGCTACACATGGCACAACAAAACCGCGCTCGTCAAAATCGTGGTGATAAAATTGCGGCGCTAAAGCTGCGACGTCATCACCACGCATCATCACCGCCGTGACAACAGCGCGGCAACAGAAGGGCGCTTTAAAACGGCGCCGTGGCAGAAAGCCGACTTCAATTAAGGTAAGGGTTAGGATTAGGTTTAGGGGTTTGTTTTAGGGTTAGGTTTAGGGTTAGGTTTAGGGTTAGGTTTAGGATTAGGTTTAGCGTTAGGTTTAGCGTTAGGTTTAGCGTTAGGTTTAGCGTTAGGTTTAGCGTTAAGTTTAGGGTTAGGTTTAGGTTTAGGGTTAGGGTTAGGGTTAGGTTTATGGTTGGGAGTGCTTGGGAATGCGCGAATTTGCCCTCCGCGATTATGTCATCACGGTAGGGTCGCGTTTTTCCTTAGTGCTTAAAACGACACGAATTAGTCTTCGCACTTATGTCTCCATTGATAAGGGCTTCGCGGATTTGTGGTGGAACCGAAGCTACATGCAGGCAAATCACTTGCGCAAACTTTGCCATGCTGTTGGAATGAACTGAAACTATTGAAATAATTCTGAATGAAGTTTAGGCAACTGCACTGAAATAGTTTGTTATTACTGATGGCACCCTTTCATAGCAACAGTATTAATCATGCCAGTATTTGCTAGGTTTATGCATTTTTACTAACACACTCCAATCAATATAAAACTATAGTATCGATTTCATTTATTTGACCTGTTAATATTATTTCCGCCCTTCTGATATGCAGAAAGTAGCAGTGGGATCCGCACAACAGACGTATCTTCATAGAAATAAACTCCTGGATTAATTGTGATTTATCTAACACCTTTCAAGATTTGCAGGTGAATTGTAGACATGGCCTGGTAGATGTTTGAATTCCCAGATCAGATGATTTGATATCTACGCTGTGTTTTAGCCAGAATGATTAGTAAGTAATATTGCTCACATATTGTAACTTAGGAAGATGTCTCTAGGAATCTCTCTCTCTCTCTTCTGGAGAAAGTTCAGAAGCAAAAGAGAATGAATGAAATAAAAATGAAATAAAACGACTTTAAAAGGTAATAAAATATCATCACCTCTCTCCAGGCCTTCCGAAAAGCCGTCAAAACCTGGCTTTGCCGACAGGCCTGGGGGTGATGAGTTCCCTCCCCTCTCGACATGTATGGTTGTGCGACTGTTGTTTACTTTTATTATTTGTATTTTGTTTTTTATGTTCCCCTTTTTTCCCCCTTGAATTGTTTGCCGCCCTGAGTCCTCCCGGAGAAGGGCAGCATACAAATAATCAAATCAAATCAAAATCAAATTACCTTAACTTCTTCATCTCAGTTGTAAATACCATGTTTTCCTGAAAATAAAGCTGGGTTGTATTTTCTTTTGGCCACCAAAATAAGCACTAGGGCTAATTTTCAGGGACCACTTCCTCTGCTTGCTTGTGGTAGGGTAAGAGGTCATGTAGCAGTGGTGGGATTCGGCCGGTTCGCACCTATTCAGGAGAACCGGTTGGTAACTTTCTAAGCAGTTCGGAGAACCGGTTGTTGGAAGAAATCTCATTTTGTCTTTTTCCACTTTACAGGGCTAATCCTGTAAGGAAGGCAGGAAGGAAACATTCTGGTGCTGTTTCTAGTCTAATCTTTATTGCCCTGCTTACAGAAACTGCCTCTCTGGTTAACCCTTATTACATTGTAACAGCTAAGGTGAAGCACCCATCAACATGAGTTGGCCATGCCCACCCAGTAACATGACCACCAAGCCCCACCTACCTTGCTGGTCATTAGGGCAGAGAACCGGTTGTTAAATTATTTGAAACCCACCACTGTCATGTAGTGTGCCAGTGCCACTGCCATGAGGGGTGTGTGAAGCTGCCCCAAATGCCCAGCACTGGCTTACCTCAGGGCCCCCACAGCCAGGCTACCCAATAGCAATAGCAATAGCAGTTAGACTTATATACCGCTTCATAGGGCTTTCAGCCATCTCTAAGCAGTTTACAGAGTCAGCATATCGCCCCCACAGTCTGGGTCCTCATTTTACCCACCTCGGAAGGATGGAAGGCTGAGTCAACCTTGAGCCGGTGAGATTAGAACCGCTGAACTGCAGATAACAGTCAGCTGAAGTGGCCTGCAGTACTGCACCCTAACCACTGTGCCACCTTGGGCTCTACCCAAACCCCAACAACTGCCTGGCCTCATGGCAGTGGCTTATTTTCAACATTATTTTCAGGGAAACAGGATAGTAGCAATAATAGAGGTACGGCATCAAGAAAAGCAACCGTAAACACAAATGTGTGGAGTCTTTTTAATTGGTCTGACTTAATGTTTTCATGTCTTCATTTCAGACTATTATTAAATTTGAATGAGTGCATTAAAATGGGGATCCCGTCAGCATTAGCTTCGACGTTGCGTTCCATAACCAACCCTTATAAGAGCAACGGCTTCAGCGTTTCTCGTTCGGGGCCCAGGCAGAATGTGGATGGCATCCAATTTTTTAATCAGCTGTACAGATGGGTTTATTTCACAAATGCACAGATGGAAGTTCCTGAATGCCTGACAAGGTGTAAAAACTGTTACTGCGATTGCAAAGGGAGGGAAAAAGAAAGCCGGGGGAAATTATAATTAGCCAGGACTCTGCCTCTTAAGAGTTGATTAGTTCAGAACTTAAATTTTGTCCTTGGTGTGCACAAACCACTTTGTGGAGCACGGGAAGAAAAACACATATCAGATTAACAAAGAAAACGGGCTGGAGGTCCCCCAAGAGTGCCTGCAATCTTGCAAGTATCTAACTCATTATCGTTCTTGATATAATTCCCTCTGAAACTTGCCAAAAGCATGATACAATAAATTCAGCCAGCCAATCGCCAAACAAATTGCTCTGTTTTCTGAAGGGATTTGGAAAGGAAGGATTAGCAGAGGTTCATTCACAGATAAAACACTGGAGGTGCTCATTAAAGAAAAGATGGCGCACAATTTTCCGGCGGAGAAACGAAGACCGACAATTTCTCTTTTGGAGGAGCTTTTTGAAATTGTATCAAAAAACAGGGCCTACCCTCCATAATGTGTAAGAATGTTCCCTTGGATTGGATTATCTTCTTTCGCAAACTCACGCATCCTCTCACTCCGAGAGCTTTACAATCTTCATCGATATTTTTTTAGACTACAACATTATATGAGCATAGCATCCACTGAGCTCAGTGGGGCTTAAATCCAAGTAGATGGGAAGATAATAGCCCTGCTGATGTCTCTTGTTCATGCCAAACTACAGTTAGAAATATACACTGGATGGACCACCTGGAGAACTGGCCTGCAAAGCATTTTTAAGCAGAACAATTAAAAAAAAATAACATTAGCAGAAAATGAAGGAAAACTAAAAGCAAATACATGCTGTGGAGAAGGAGAGGAACAAGTCTTCTGCAACCTTAGGTCAGAGATTTGGGTTTGTGACAGAGGTGGTATTCAGACCAATTTGCCTGAACCGGTAGTGTAAATCATGGATGAGGGCCTCCACAACACACCCTGGATTTATGCTGTCCTATTTAGGCATGTTTTTGAGGCCGGGAACATGCGAGAAAAGCTTGTGTGGAGAACACCAGGCACATGCACAGAAAAGACATGTGCACCCGCGAAGCGGGCATGTGGTGTATTAGTGGTAACAGAATGTGAAACCCACTGCAGGTTTGTGATAATAGGTTTTCCTGATCAGGGATTTGATGTTGCCTTCCATTGCCTTTGCATTTGGCTCTCCCTGAATTATGTGAGCTGTAAGAATCATGCCTATTGGCTCTCATAAAATATGACTTTGATGTGGCAAGATATACACCTTGTGCTTGTACCCAACAACAATAAAGAGCTGAGGTGGCGCAGTGGTTTGGGTGCAGTACTGCAGGCCACTTCAGCTGACTGTTATCTGCAGTTCAGCGGTTCTAATCTCACCGGCTCAAGGTTGACTCAGCCTTTCATCCTTCCGAGGTGGGTGAAATGAGGACCCAGACTGTGGGGGCGATATGCTGACTCTGTAAACCGCTTAGAGAGGGCTGAAAGCCCTATGAAGCGGTATATAAATCTAACTGCTATTGCTAATAAAGCCACTGAATGCACAGTATCTTTGGTGGGACAATTTGATTAGCTGTTTTACAATGGCTTCTGTACATAAATGAGTTATAGATATTTTTTGCTGAATGGTGTTTTTTTTAAAAAAATAAATAAATAAATATTATCCTACCAGGGGGTTTCATGGTATCTCTTCTTAAACTTGTATTATTCAAAGTTGACAGCCCAGGTTCCAGATCCAAGTACTGTGTGATGGGGCGAGCTCCTGTTCTCGCCCCATCTCCTGCCAACCTAGCTGTTCGAAAATGTGCAAATGCAAGTAGATGAATAGGTATCACTTCAGTGGGAAGGTAACAGCTTTCTGTGATTCACCACATACTCCACATAGCAACATGATGTCGTGCAGGCCACATGACTGTGATAACATTTTTTGGACAGCGCTGGGTCAGTGGCTTTGAAATCGAGATGGATACTGTCCCCTAAAGTAAGTTTATACCAGCAGAGTAAAATCAGTTGGGGCTCCTTTACGTTTACCTTCTCCTTACCTAGATCCCGAGGAGATATCTACCTACCAGTCTTCACTGGTAATATGATTGAGCTACTATTCAAGCGGTAAGCAGTGTAGGAAGTCAAAGGTGATCTCCAACATCTGCAGACCAATTCAGAAAATTGACCATCTCCAGGTCATTTGGGTAATGAGACATCTGCAAGAAAACAACCCAGTTCAGAGAGGACCAAGCACCTAGAATTGAGAACCGTATATTGTATGTTTACATCACAGTTCTACTCAAAGATAAATCTCACTCATTTCAAGATGGCCCATTCTTAACTCAGTGGGTATTTAGAATGTATTTCCTTCGGAAGGTTCATCTCAGGAACACAAATACCGTGTAGCTCAGTATTTCCCATCAACATAACAGTGACTGAACATTTACAACCACTACTCAACCATCTGTCCCTTTGAACAAATACCTTTTACATCACCAACTTCTCACTAGAGGCTAACAAAAATGTTGCCGTTGGCGGCTTAGGCTGAGACAATTAAAACAATATTCAAGAACATCTTTCTCACTTTAAGTCAATTGAAAGGGAACGTAATCTTATTTCAGATGTATCAGTTGCAACTTTTTTTCTTCCTCCCTTAAAATGACTATAAAATCTATCAAGGATTATCTCCGCTCCATAGGCAGGTGACAACATCAAGGCTATCAATTTAGTTGGGTATTTAATTTTGTTTAATGAAGGATTATTTTACATAGCAGCATCTGGTCCACGTTTGAAGTAGATGACACCAGCTGCTGGGAACAATACCTTTTGCAGACCAGGAACAGGCTAGCCAGCCACTCCTTTGAAAATTTCATTGATCAAGCTGGCTGCTAATTAGATCATCTTGCAAATGAGTTTCCTCTGCATTCAGAATGAAATGTGGTAGATAACCTAGGCAGAAAGCTATCGGTCAGCCATCACAAACATTCCCCCCAAACACAGTAGGGCCAAAAGAGAGGTGACTCCCATTGAGAATGTGTTTTTGTTCCAGGAGAGGAAAAAATAGCTAGCATAAGATGCAAAAGTGCTGGGCAGAACAGAAAAGGAGGAAGAAGCAGTGAGGGAGAGGGAGAGAGAGAGAGGGAGAGGAGAAGAGAAATAGATAGACTGGAATGCCAAACATCTTTATCTCCAGAAAAGCAATGGTTTGATTGTTCAATGATGGTCATATATGCCTGCTCTATATTCCCCAATGTTCCATAGAAACTAAATGAAAATCCACAGCTCTTCAGATACATACTCCCAACACTCACATAAGCTTTCCAATAGAGTTAGAAGCATTGTGAAAACCCAACTTTCAGAAAGGTACCAATACTTATGTCAGGTTTCCAAAAAAATGCCCTAATTGATTCATGATTATCGAGCCAAACTTCAAAAGAAAATTAGTCATTTATTGGGAGCATTTATTTTGGCAAGACCTTTTCATAATCAGATCTTAGCCTTATTTGAATTATAGCTGAACCCCCTGTTCCTTCCCGCCCCTCAGTCTGAGTCATGAATCACATTCCCCAATGAAGTGCATCCCTCCCAAATCTGCTGCGGTAATCTGAGATCCAACTGAGATTACCCAAAAGCTGAAAGTATGTTTGGAATGCGCTCCCCACACTTTCCTCACCATGGCAAATTTAGGAGTTGACAACTTATTTATTTAGTATATGGCATATCATACATGGCAGGGGTGAAATTCAGCAGGTTCTGGAGAACCGGTAGGAGAAATTTTGAGTATAGTTTGGAGAACTGGCAACTACCACCCCTGGCTGGCCCCAGAGTAGGGTGGGAATGGAGATTTGAAAATATCCTTCCCCCAAGCATGGGTAGGGCATGGAGATTTTGCAGTATCCTTCCTCTGCCACACCCACCAAGCCATGCCCACAGAACCGGTAGTAAAATAATTTGAAATTCACCACTGATCCATGGAACGAACTTGCAATATAAATATTTTGCCAAGATAAAAAAAAAATATGAATGTTAAAAAAAAGATCTATATTCAGACACCAATGCCTACACCATCTAATCATTGAAGTGAAGCATTGTTAATATGATATATTAACATAATAGATAGATAGATAGATAGATAGATAGATAGATAGATAGATAGATAGATAGATAGATAGATAGATAGATAGATGATAGATAGATAGATAGATAGATAGAGAGAGAGAGAGAGAGAGAGAGAGAGATAGAGAGATAGAGAGATAGAGAGATAGAGAGATAGAGAGATAGAGATAGATAGAGATAGAGATAGAGATAGAGATAGAGATAGAGATAGAGATAGAGATAGAGATAGAGATAGAGATAGAGATAGAGATAGAGATAGAGATAGATAGATAGATAGATAGATAGTGAGTGAGAGAGAGAGAGAGAGAGAGAGAGAGAGAGAGAGAGAGAGAGAGAGAGAGAGAGAGAGAGACAGTAGGTAGGTGGGTGGGTGGGTGGGTGGGTGGGTGGATGGATGGATGGATGGATGGATGGATGGATGGAGATGGAGATGGAGATGGAGATGGAGATGGAGATGGAGATGGAGATGGATACAGATATAGATGATACTGAACAGGTATATGCCCTGGTTATGATGTGATCTGCAGTTTAACATGGGACCCTATAGTCACACCTTAGGGAGAATATTATACTCCATTTATAATGGCAGACACCATGAAATGTGTTAATCCGATACAGGATTCTGTGGAATCATTTAATATGTCTTCCTACCTCTAGACATTCAACGACCCATTTGGCTTTCCATTGGGAAAGGTTTTGAGCAGATTTGGTGCAAGTAACCCATCACTGAAAATTGCATGCCACGTGTGAGGGAAAAACAACCCTGATCTCTTACAAGAGATGATTCTTGCAAACTACTGTTTCTTTTTGCCTGTTCAGCAACCTTTCTGGTTGCTTCCAACCTCTGAAATGTTTTCAGTTCTAAATTCCTCACTGCTTTCTTGCTGGGGTTCCCTGAGGCGATCAGAGCAGAAATTCCCACAGGATGTTCAAGCGCCTCAAATCCCATGCCAGGTAAAATTGGATTGGCCAGTCGCATGATAACCATCACAAAATCCCCTGTGTGCTTACAGAGTTGGGATTTTTACAGAGGGGAATTCAGGTCACATTTGCCTATCATTTTAAAGGATGTAGAGCAGGACTGTCAAACTCCCAGCCAGATACAACACATGCTGGCCACGCCCATGCTCAGTTTAGCCAAGGGGATAAAAATTCCGATACATTAACTTGTTTATTTTATTTTTATTTTTATTTTATTTTATTTCCCCCCTCTGTAAGCCGCCTGGAGTCCTCCGGGATTGGGCAGCCTATAAATAAAATTAAACTTGAAACTTGAAACATGATGCCACCATGACAACATGAGTTTGACTCTCCTGATGTAGAGGGAGGCTGGCAATTAATTATTTAAGGTTATAAAAATATGCCACATTTGTTCCCAATTAGGCCTAGCTAACAATTTCTCTCTTGGTCCAATTCATGCCCAGTTTGAATAGGAAGGGAAACTTTTTTTGGGGGGGGGATTAGGGTGTTTAGGTCTGATCAATTCATTATAATTATTTCCTTATTTCAAGAATTACAGCATTTTTTGGATAATAAAACACATCTGACTATAAGACACACCTAAATTTAGAAGAGGAAAACAACAAACAAGGTGCTATGATTAGCACTGTATTTCCAAACTGTACTTTCAATAAAAGATGTCCTGATTTTTTTAAAATAAAAGTTTTTAAAATGATAAGCAGATTTCCCTCCTGTACTGCAGTGGTGGGATTCAGCCAGTTCTCACCTATTCGGGAGAACCGGTTGGTAACTTTCTAATCAGTTCAGACAACCGGTTGTTGGAAGAAATCTCCTTTTGTTTTTTCCCATTTCACAGGGCTAATTCTTTAAGGAAGGCAGGAAGGAAACATTCTGGTGTTGTTTCTAGCCTAATCTTTATTGCCCTGCTTACAGAAACCGCTTCTCCGGTTAACCCTTATTACATTGTAACAGCTAAGGTGAAGTGCCCATCAACATGAGTGACATTGAGATGGCTACGCCCATGCAGTCACATGACCACTGAGCCACGCCTACCCAGCTGGTCATTAGGGCAGAGAACCGGTTGTTAAATTATTTGAATCCCACCACTGCTGTGCTGTTTTCATTCATACCATCAGCCATTCTTTCCACCAAAGGAAAGAAAAAGACAATTTGTAACACGCCCTCCCCTCCTTGTCACGCTCGTGCCTACTTTGAATGAACAACCATTTAACATTTCCTGTTTCCTTCTGCCTGTTTTACCTACCCTCCTAATGGGATTTGCTTGTTGCTGGCTAATTAGTTCTGTTTTCCTATACAGCCATCTCAAGCTCCCTACAGACCACGAGAGATTTCTCACATCCTGCAGAGCTAGATCTGGTTTGGTCTCATGGAGTAAGATTCCCCAGCTGGCCAGAGGACAGCAAGGGCAAGAAAAATCTTCTCCTGCTGATTGATATGCTTAAAAGGAGTGCTTGTGCAACATTCAAATGAATAATTCACACCTGCACATTCCTAACACCGGTCAATGGAGTGAGATTAAAACTATTGCATATCTGCTAGTAAATATTTTGCATTGCTGGTTCAAGAGACTTATCTAGAACCTTCTCCATTATATGTGAATATCTGTGCACATATGTACACACCCAAAGGGGATAGATAGATAGATAGATAGATAGATAGATAGATAGATAGATAGATAGATAGATAGATAGATAGATAGATAGATAGATAGATAGATGATAGTAGATAGATAGATAGATAGATAGATAGATAGATAGATAGATAGATAGATAGATAGATAGATAGACAGACAGACAGACAGACAGACAGACAGACAGACAGACAGACAGACAGACAGACAAATCAAGATGAAATGCAGTGGCTAAGACACTGAGCTTGTCAATCAAAAGGTCAGCAGTTTGATGGTTCAAATCCCTAAACAGCGGATTGGAGTAGAAAACCTTCAAGGTCCCTTCCAACTCTGTTATTCTATTCTATTCTATTTAAATGGACACCTTGAGATGGGATAGATGGATAGTGATTGCTTGAGCCATGGTGGTGCAGTGGTTAGAGTGCAATACAGTAGGCTACTTCTACTGGCTGCCTGCAATTTGGCAGTTCAAGTGTCACCAGGCTCAAGGTTGACTCCGCTTTCTATCCTTCAGAGGTCGGTAAAATGAGAACTCAGATTGTTGGGGGCAACATTCTGACTCTGTAAACCATTAGGGAGGGCTGTAAAAGCACTGTGAAGCGGTATATACGTCTAAGTGCTATTGCTATTGCTATGCAGGTAGTTTTTGACCACAATTGAGCCCAGGATTTCTGCTGCTAATCTAATGTTGAACTATTCAGATTTTTTTTTCAAATGCTTCAAAAACAAAGTGGTTAAAAGTAGCTTTTTAAAAAAAAAATACCGGACAAATCAAGGTGAGGCTATAGGTCAGGAAGGACTTTTTTTAAAATATTAGATATTTCAGTTCAAGTATTCCCTGGGACTGATTAGTAACATTATACATAGTTATATTTCCACTCTAACAGATTTCCATCTAAAAGTAAAATGAAGCTTACAATAGCTCCAGGCACTTGGTAGATTAGTACTTTGTTGCATATTAATGAATTACTCCTTGTGGCCAATTGTTATGCAAATTGCTCCTGTGTCAGAATTTATAATAATATTTAGCTGAAGATAAAATACACGAAGATCTAAAATTAAAAACAAAATAAGGCTGCCACAACAGAGCAAATTAATCAACTATGTTGAGCACACAGTTTACAATTATTAAATTAGTGTTTTCCATTCTGATTTTGCACAGTGAGACTCTGGTATTTATAGTCTTAATAAGAATTCAAAGTGTGTTTGTGTGTTTATCTATCTATCTATCTATCTATCTATCTATCTATCTATCTATCTATCTATCTATCTATCTATCTATCATCTATATCTATTTATCCATCTATCATCTATCTATCATCTGTCTATCTATCTATCTATCTATCTATCTATCTATCTATCTATCTATCTATCTATCTATCTATCTATCTATCTATCATCTATATCTATTTATCCATCTATCATCCATCTATCATCTGTCTATCTATCTATCTATCTATCTATCTATCTATCTATCTATCTATCTATCTATCTATCATCTATATCTATTTATCCATCTATCATCTGTCTGTCTGTCTGTCTGTCTGTCTGTCTGTCTATCTATCTATCTATCTATCTATCTATCTATCTATCTATCATCTATATCTATTTATCCATCTATCATCCATCTATCATCTGTCTGTCTATCTATCTATGTATCTATCTATCAATCTATCTATCAATCATCTATATCTATTTATCCATCTATCATCCATCTATCATCTGTCTGTCTGTCTGTCTGTCTGTCTGTCTGTCTGTCTGTCTATCTATCTATCTATCTATCTATCTATCTATCTATCTATCTATCTATCTACCTATCTACCTACCTACCTACCTACCTACCTACCTACCTACCTACCTACCCCCACTTTCCTACCTACCTACCTATCTAATCTCACTATAATATATCCAACTTACCTCTTTAAGTTTAAAAGGAAAAGATATAGGAATAAATCAATTTATGTTTAAAGTCAAATTGAAAATACATCAGGAATAGATAAAGGTAAAGGTTCTCCAGCACATGTCTGCTAGTCATTTCTGATTCTAGGGGGTAATGCTCATCTCTGTTTCTAAGCCAAAGAGCCACCCCTATCTGAAGAAGTCTCCATGGTCATATGACTAAATGCTGAAGGTGCACAGAAGGCTGTTACCTTCCCACTAAAAGTGGCTCATTTTTCCACTTGCATTTTTACATGCTTTCGGACTGCTAGGTTGGCAGAAGCTGGGACAAGTAATGGGAGCTCACTCTGTTACTCTGCACTAGGGATTCGAACTGCTGAACTGCCATCCTTTCTGATCGAGAAGCTCAGCATCTTAGCCACTGAGCCACTGTGTCCCATATAATAATAGAAGTAACTAATAGGACACCGGACAGCATATAAATGTCTTAGACTTTATCTTTAGAGCACCAACTTGTGATAGCCTGGATACAAAGCAGAAGATCAGTTTAAACTTACCTGTAGTTAGAATGAGAATCTTCACTTCCTCTATAATGATATGCAGAGCTACATATTATGTGTCTTTTCATTTTCATGCTACATTTCCAATTTAATTGGGAAAAAGGACATGGGGTGAAATGTTCCACTATTGAAGGGGCTGCCACAAAGAACCGGGGGGGGGGGGGTTTCAACCTATTCTCCAAAGCATCTGAAGGCAGGACAAGAAGCAATGGATGTAGACTAATCAAGGGGAATAGCAACTGAGAACTAAGGAGAAATTTGCTGACAGTGAGAACAATTAACCAGTGTAATGACTTGGCTCCAGAAGTTATGGGTGCTCCATCACTGGACATTTGTAAGAAGAGTTTGGACAACCAGTTGTCTGAAATGGTATAAGAGTTTCCTGCTTCAGCAGGAGGTAGGACTAGAAGATATCTCTTCCAACTCTGTATTCTGTTATTCTGTTACTGGCAATGAACACTAAGTTCTTTTTCCCCAAGGGTATTTTCAACTGTTGTAAAGAAGATCGGAAGATCCTTCATTTCTTTTTTTCCCCCTTTTCTATATTTTTTCCCCTTGCTTGCACTTTTTGATCAGAGGTTTAGAGTGGTTAGATAGTTATATTAAAAAAAATATACAAAGAAAGGAACATTGATGAACCATGGGATTGTTTTGATGTTGAATGAGGACCTTCAATGAAGGAAAAGTAAAAACTGGGAAAATTTCCAGAAGACAGAAGGAATCCATTAGAATTGTTCAGACTAAAGATGATCCGATGCCAGCCATGCTCAAGTTGTAATCACCAGTAAATTAGAAACAACATACTAACTTCTCAGGATGTAAATGAAGCCCTCAATTTTCTTGCATGGAAAGCAAAAAAAAAGCACTTTAATTATGCCCCTTTGGTGAAGCACACATATGCTAGGCCATTTAAATGAGGCCAAGCTACGATTTGAGGCTTATAAAGTGGGGGAGGAAGAATCAACTTTCCCTACAATAGGCTGAAAGTGATAATTAAGTTGTTGGTTTGAGCTCCGAGCTCGGCAATTTGGTTGCAAACATTTCATCCAGTGTGAAATTCAAAATTTTTCCCTACTGATTCTGTTGGCGTGACTTGGTGGGCATCACTTGGTGATTGGGGGGGGGGGGAGGTCATGTGACTTGGTGGGCATGGCCAACTTTTTTTTAACCTTTTTAGCATTTTCTCTCGAACCTGTACAGCTGATTGTTGAAACATTTTTAAACCATTTTTTAAACTATTGGTTCAGGTCAGAGGTGGGTTCCTACCAGTTGGCACCAGTTTGGTAGAACCGGTTCGTCAAATCTACCAAAACGGTTAGAAGAGGTTCCACCAGAAAGCAGGCTATTTGAAAGAGGTTCCAAATATTTTTGAAACCCACCACTCTCTCACACACACACACACACACACACACACACACACACACACACAGACTCACGCACAGAGAGAAAGAGAAAGAGAAAGAGAGGAAGAAAGAAATAAAGAAAAAAAGAAAAAAGAAAAAGTGAGAGAGAGATGAAATAAAAAAAGGAAAAAGGGACAGAGAGACAAAAGGAAGGAAAGAGAGAGAGCGAGAGAGAGAGAGAGAAAACACATGGCCGGCAAGCCACTCCCACCAGGTCACATGGCCAACAAGCCACTCCCACAAAGGAGGCCACACCCACAGAGGTTCAGGTGAATCAGTAGTATTTTTACTACCGGTTCGGGCGAACCAGCCTGAACCGGTAGCATTTCACTTCTGGCTTTCATCCCCATTTGAGGGGACATCTTCTGTGTAATCTGGCTTGTACTTGTCTGGGAGAGCACTGGCCTTTTGCTCCCCCAGACAAGCACAATCCAAAGCACACTGAATGAAGACATCCCCTCAAATAGGGATGAAAAGTTTGCAACCCCATTGCCAAGCTCAGAGCTCAAACCAGCGACATAACTATTGACCCGAGCTACTAATATTCAAAGACATTGAAAGTAATCATAGTTTAATTGCTGTAAATTAGATTTCCTGATGGAATTTTTATTCTGTAAAACCTTTCTGTACGACTCAGAGAGGATCACATGGAGATAAGATCTTCATCTTTTCAATATCGCTTTAGTGCTGAGGAATTCAAAGAATTAACTAATATCAAGACAGTTGTGAATTACAGGATTAGCTCTTAATCTCACTGTATGTTTCTTCTGTTTAGATATTACCAAGGTGGGATGTGTATTTTTCAAATGGGATCAACCCTGAGATACAGTAAAGCCAACACTAAATCTCACTTCTGCCAAACTCTGTCTCTGTCTGTCTGTCTGTCTGTCTTTCTGTCTGTCTGTCTCTCTCTCTCTTTCTCTTTCTCTTTCTCTTTCTCTCGATAGATAGATAGATAGATCTAGATCTATCTATCTATCTATCTATCTATCTATCTATCTATCTATCTATCATCTATATCTATATCTGTCTGTCTGTCTGTCTATCTATCTATCTATCTATCTATCTATCTATCTATCTATCTATCTAATGTATCTATCATCTATCTATCTATCATCTATCTCTATATCTATCTATCTATCTATCTATCTATCTATCTATCTATCTATCTATCTATCTATCTATCTATCTATATATCTATATATCTATATATCTATGTATATCTATTTATGTATATGTATGTAGTGGTTATTTTGGGGATCAAAAGAATGTATGTATGTATGTACGATGTATGTGTGTGTGTATATATATACATACATACATACACAAACACACAAAACACACACACACACACACACACACACACACACAATATTAATTAAATAATTATAGTGTCAACTACTCAAGAGCAATGTGAGATGCCAGCCAAGGTAAAGACTCAAAATAGATGATTTTCTCACAGAACTGAAGTGTTTTTAAATTTTTTCTTAACATTAAAGTGAGGATGGAATGACATATACTGTGCAATAAAAGACATTAAAAAAAACAGCATAAGAGAAATAAAAGCGTGATGGGATCCTAGTTAACGAGAGAACGACCTGTGTCCTTCCAATGAATTTAGAACTTTCTAATTTAAAAAAAAAATCAAATCTGATCTGCTATCAAAGTAAATTCTCATAAAAATATGGTAATCAATATTAAGTGGGCACCTCGGTTTCCACAAATCTGGAGTTAAATATTGAACATGGAACTTATTGCAGAGGGCAATCCTTACAACACATTATATCTAACCCATTTCATTGGTAGGACTGGCTGTGTGTTGAAGCACCCCCAGGTTTTTTAGCTTCTAACATCTAGAGCAGTGACAGCTAACCTTTTTGTCATCATGTGCTGAAATGTACTGCGTATGCGACACACCCCTGCCCTCCCACACATGTGCGCATGGGGGATATTCCCTTACCCCAGCTAAATTAGGTTAGGCAAGAGAGATTTTCTAAGCACTGCATGGAAATGGTGGTATCTGATCATTTTTTTCTGGTGCTATCTTGAAAGATAATTCTACACAAAATATGGACATGCTTTCCAGGCAAACTGGCGTTGGCATGCTGTGCAGGGATTTCAGCAATTTCCCCTGGAACAATACTCAGTTGTCTTTCACTTGCTGGATGCCAAGAACATCTTCAAAAGAAAGGGAAGAAGAAGAAGAAGAAAAAATACGTCCTTCATTTGTCCACATATGATAGTTATGGGATCACAGGAACTTCTCAGAAATCCTTTACTTTTGAGCAAGACTGATCAATCGCAACATGTTAAATACGGACACGTGAATGTCTTTCTTCTCTGAAGAAGTGGCACTGAGAAATTGTGTCATTTCCGCATTTCTTCAGCCGCTGCTGGTTGGCGCTGTATTGTTTCTCTGGTTCCCACCAGGGCTGTGGAAATCTTTTGAAAGAGGTACATTTTGACAGAGGTGCTTTGCAACACACAAGGGCAAAGCAAGGAGATGTGAATATCTATACACACACTGGCAGCTTGGAGCAGTTCTCAAAGCAATGAAATGAGCTTGAGAAAAACCAAAATAATCTTCTTCTACATGCTGCAAAGCATGTCTTTCAAAAGATTTGTACAGCAGCTTTACAAAATTAAAACAAATTGCTTTAGTTTTTCTCACCCTAATTTGCTTCTATAAATTTGCCTGGATCTATCTCTAAACTTTCATTGCCTATAGTTTTCATGGCTTTCTGTTAATATCACAAAAACTAACAGAATAACAGAGATGGAAGGGACCTTGAAGGTCTTCTAGTCCAATCTTCTGTTCAAGCAAGAGATCCTATACCAGGGGTGTGCCAACCTGCAGCTCTGGAGCCGCATGTGGCTCTTTTATCCTTCTACTCTGGTTCCCTGACACTCAAATATAACCACCCATGTGCGACACCCACCAGCGCATGAGCTTTATTGAGATTTTTGACCCATCTTTTTTTTCAGAGTTCAAAATATTTTTGAACTCTACTCTGGTTCCCTGACACTCAAATATAACCACCCATGTGCGACACCCACCAGCGCATGAGCTTTATTGAGATTTTTGACCCATCTTTTTTTTCAGAGTTCAAAATATTTTTGTTGCATGCAGAAATAAAAATTTGTGTTCTCTGTAGCAGTTCGTTGATTTCATAAATGCAACACACTATAGTTTTTTTTTACATACATTGCATAAAGATTTTAAAAAATGATATATGCAGTGTTATGTTCATTTCAGATGTCAAATGTGGCTCCTGGTGTTTCCTTTTCTGTGGGAAATGGGTCCAAATGGCTCTTTGAGGGTTTAAGTTTGCTTAACCCTGTTCTATGCCATTTCAGACAAAAGGCTGACCAGATTCTTTTTAAAAGTGTCCAGGGATGAACCAATAACCAGTTGGATGTTGGTCTGAAGATCTGAAGGGAAGCTGTTCCACTGATTAATTGGAAGGTGCTTCTTTATATATATTTTTTTTTCTTTTCTGTATTTATATTTTCTCTCCCCCCTCCCAAACACACTTTTTTGCAGTTTTCAGTTTCTGTTTGATTTTTATTTCCTGACTTTTTATTAGTTAATATTAGTTTTTGTCTTAGTTTGAAAACAACTCTAATAAAAATTAAATATATATAAAACAACCCATTTCTCTATGATAATACATCTTTCTCTGCAAGAGAAAGTTATGACTACAAAATATTCTAATGGTATCTAAATCAAAATATGCTAGGAAGTTTCTTTAAGTTTGGCATTGGGACAAAACAGCCATCAACAGCCACACCGAGATAAACCACGTTTACACCCCATTCAATAGAGACCATTTTTTAAAAAAAGGTAAGAAGTAAATGAAAAGACCAAAGCACATCTTCTCTTGCAGCCAAAATTCAGTTAAGGTAGAAATTAACACCAGACAAATAATCAAGCAGAAAACAATAGTCTACCCACAAAACTACCAAGGAGAAAATCATACCACACCCAACATTGGCAGGGCAAGTTATTGTGTATAAACAAGGAGAAAACCCCACATTAACCAGGACTTATGTTGTATAGACTGGTACTAAAATGTCTGCAAGCAAATAACCAAGCTCAGAGACACCAAGGGATTCACAGAAAATCTTTTCATAATCAAAATATTTTCAACATCTATTGTTTATACCAATAGCAATAGCAGTTAGACTTATATACCGCTTCATAGGGCTTTCAGCCCTCTCTAAGCGGTTTACAGAGTCAGCATATCGCCCCCACAGTCTGGGTCCTCATTTCACCCACCTCGGAAGGATGGAAAGCTGAATCAACCTCGAGCCGGTGAGATTTGAACTGCTGAACTGCAGATAACAATCAGCTGAAGTGGCCCGCAGTACTGCACCCTAACCACTGCGCCACCTTCAGCATAATACAAGAATCTATAAACTCAGCTCACCTATAGCTCGTATAAATTATTCCTCCATGCTCACACTGCCATTCTTTACATCTATGCTTGAGGAAGTAGTATTCCTAGCTCTTTTTTTAAGCAATGTAAGAACTGTGCCTTTTCCTCAATAGCAAAGCTGCCTTTACTTTTTTTTTTAAAATGACCTTTTATTAAATACATTTCTTAGTGCTTATTAAACATTGGGTTGTCTGGGTATTTAATTTGCTTAAGAATACAAATTTATATTCTTAATCTCCACCCCATTTTTCCAAGCATTGGTAAAATAGATTCCACCTTTGATAATATTCTTCTCTCTGTTTAATTTTCAATGTCAATCTATCAATTTTGGCACAATCTAGTATCTTCCTGACTATCTCTCCATCTCGTGGTATATCTTCATTAAAATATTTTGAAGAATGGAGATACAGTTCATCAGCACTAGGATACATAATTGACTGATTAAAACATTAGCATCACCTACTGAAAACAAACTAATTTTTGAATCCATTGTTTGGATGACCAAATTAGCCGATATGCAAATCTCTTGGAATAAATTCAATTTTCCCTTAGAGTGGGTAATAGGAGATTTTACCAAATGGCTCCTAGTAGATTAAGGGATGGAGAATTGACTGCATGGTAGTTTTGGCCCCTTCCTTCTGGTAAGCTGGAAGAACTGACTGGCTCCCACATCTCTGAATCCTGGGAGGTCCACAGGAGAAAAGATTATCCTTCGGCAAACTTCCAAGCCCTCGGGAAGGATCAAGGAATGGAAACACTAGCACTTATAGCAATAGCAATAGCAGTTAGACTTATATACCACTTCATAGGGCTTTCAGCCCTCTCTAAGCGGTTTACAGAGTCAGCATATTGCCCCCAACAACAATCCGGGTCCTCATTTTACCCACCTCGGAAGGATGGAAGGCTGAGTCAACCTTGAGCCGGTGAGATTTGAACAGCCGAACTGCAGAACTGCAGTCAGCTGAAGTAGCCTGCAGTGCTGCATTTAACCACTGCACCACCTTGGCTCCATTTTTATTTAAGCCTGTAAGGATGACCTACATTGGTTTGATGACTATAATAATAAGGGAGAAAAATAAGCATGGCAAATTCCATTCCTTCTCTCACTTGTCACCCTTTGTCTTTAAATTTGTCTCATGTCACCTAGCTACGAGTAAGAACTTTAATCAATCTTTACTAAATGGAGATAAATGCCAGTGAGTCATTCAGGGGACAGATAAGATATGCTGGCACTAATGGTTCTGTCTCCTTTTAGGTCACTCGAAAACCCATTGTCCTTGTTTCTGTAAGTTCCTGCCTGAAGATATTCGGCAAAGAAGGCATTAAGACTTTATAAACGGCAGGAAATTTAGCATAGCTTGGTCCAGAATCTGTCCCTGCTGCTTCCTAAGAAGAAGGAAGCATTGTTTATTGAGTAGTATACTTTGAATCGGTAGGAACTGATTTTCTATAAAGGCTTAAATGTAAATGTTACCTTCACACATATGTGCTAGTCCTTCCTGACTCTAGGGGGTGGTGCTTATCTTCATTTCAAAGTCGAAGAGCCAGCGCTATCCAAAGTTATCTCTGTGGTCATGTGGCCGGCATGACTAAACGCCGAAGGAGCAAGGAACACTGTTACCTTCCCACCAAAGGTGGTTCCTATTTTTCTATTTGCATTTTTACATGCTTTCAAACTGCTAGGTTGGCAGAAGCCCTGACAAGTAACGGGAGCTCACTCCGTTACATGGCGCTAGGGATTTGAACTGCCAAACTGTCGACCTTTCTGATCTACAAGCTCGGTGTCTTAGACACTGAGCCATCACATCCCTAATCTATAAAGCAGAGGTCTTTAAACTTGGCAACTGTAAGACTTATCTCATGTCAACTAGCTATGACATCACCTCCCATAATTCATGTCTCATAATTTTCCAGCCAGCTCTGCTGTCTGGAGAATTCTGGGAGTTGAAAGCCACAAGTCTTAAAGTTGCCAAGTTTGGGGACCCCTGCTATAAATGCTTACTCACTTCTATGGTTAAATTTACAATTCCTTCCTAAGCCTGGATCTTCCTTTGTAACACCTTTAGAACTTTCCCAAAGTTTAGTAAGAACACACAATACATTACTACTTACTTCTTCAAAGAACCTCACAAGGAACCCAGTTTCAAATAGTTTTAGATCTTATTCTCAATACAAAGAAACTGTAGGAGCACATTTCTGTTGTTTTCTCTGTGTGTGAAAAAATGGACATGAGGTGCACCAATAAGAGTGCTGGATTCCAACCAAGGAAGAAGGGAGACCACTGCTACCCTTCTCAAATGAAAGAGCTTCTAGGGGTGTCTAAAATGTCACACCCAATTGAAGAGAGACTAAGAACTGATGGTGATGTGAGAATGCCGTATCAGCTAGACTTCTTTTGAGTTTTTAATGTCAAGTCTGAGTTTTGGAGAGATAATCCCTGCAGGATTTTTCATAGTTTGTGGGGAGGGGAGTGATTTCAGAACTATTGTCTGGTTTATAGTAGCTGCATTATAAAACATACAATTAAAAATGTCCCTTCTTACCCTCATTTTTCCTCTCTTAGTTGCTTGGCTCTTTTTGGTCTCCCTCACACACCAAAAAAGTTCAAAGGGATATTATAAGCTAGAAGGAAAAAAAATCTAGCTTATAAGGGAGGAGGAGGGAGATGCAAATTGTCAATCAAAGCATATAAGTGGTCTATTATACACAGTAAAATACCTATTTTGCTATTAGAAAATTTTGCATTGTTTAAAGCTTTTAAAAATCTGGAAGATGAAAGTTCTTGGTATATAAAGCAAAGATAATCAATAAACACATTGACTGATAGCAGCTATTTCTCCTGGTCCATTTCTCCTACTAATATAACACAGAATAATGGGTCGCATATGATGGTTTTGTTAGAAGTCAGATCTTTGAATTTTTGTTTCCATAAAAGTCCACTTGGTTTTCTGAAAGTTGAGAGGGGAGAGGGGAGAGGGGAGGGGAGAGGAGCAGAGGGAAGAGGTAAGGAGAGAAGGGGAAAGGAGAGAAGAGAGATAGGAGGGGTGGGGAGGGGAGAGGAGAGGAGACAACTAGCTAACTTTTCTGAAGGATTTACAGATTATGATATGAAGTTTATTGATGATGTAATTTTCCAAAATACCGATCAGTTTACAATCTGAAGATGGAGCCTCAAGAGATCAAATTATGAGATCAAATTTCCTGTGACTAAATGTTGTAGATTGGAAACTCAGTTGGGCCATAATGCCTGCTTTCCCCTTGACTTAGTAGAAGCAGTACTTCTACTAAGTAGTACTACCACGAATAAAAATAGCCGAGCCTGGGAGGAGAGAGGAGCCTGGGTTTTTCTCTCTCCAAAGGGACGTTTCAGCTACATATTTTGGCTTGCCATGAAATCTCCCTGCTTCACTTCTTTTCACTTTTGTTATGATTTAATCCTGAAAAAGCAACGATCGTTGATAAGAAAATTATAAAGACTAGGCCAGTTTTTTTAATTTGATCTTTTTCCTGAACAAATGTGCAGATCACAAGTTGTTCTGAAATTTCAGGTATGGTACATATTTCCCAATAAGTAGAAAAAAAAACTTAAAACTTTCTTTTCTTTTCTTTTTCCAAGGATATCTTCCTCTCTTAAATACAAAAGCCGTAATATTTCCTACTACAATAGATGATAAAAAGAATTTTCTTAATCTGAATCTGAACAAAAAATCAGCGCTAACGTTTGTGCCTTTATGTGTGAACAAATAACACTTCAACAGGCTCTCTTAAACAGCACAATACCAATACGCATATACTCTATGCTTGGGCACAATGAACAAGCCTACAAAACAAGCATCAAAATAAAACCATTGAAACATATGAAACTTGGCAAGAATTTGAAGTTTGATGAAACAAACATGACTTTTTCATTTATTTATTTTTTTAAAAAACCCTCTCCTTAACTAACATTCTCCTTTGGGTCAATACTTCCTTGTATTCATTAACAGAAATCACAATCATTGCAGTGTGCTATTCATGGTATGGATGAAATTTAATTTTTTAATATAAGAGACATGTTTGTATCTTTATTTGCATGAAAATACCCCTTTTTCTTTTCAAGAGTTGACTTGAAACATTTTCATTTTGCCATTCAGAGATGAATATATAATATTGTCTGTGATTTTTTTACAGTACTTAATTTGTGTCCATCTTAACTCTACATGGGTTTATGTTTTTTTTATCAAAGTCAATAGAATAAGAATCTTTACTCTCTCATTGATCTTGGTGCATTGTCAAGAATCAAGATGCCCATTTTTGTTGGAGACAACCTTTGAAGATGAAAGTTGAAATCCTGTTAAGAAAAAGTCAGTCTAATCCTATGAATCTTTATTCAGAAGGGAATCCCTCTGTGCTCTATAAAAAAGTAGATGGAGGGTAGAGCCTACACACCTTCACATTCTGGCTAACAATCACACATAATACCTAACTGAAAAGAGGTGACTGAAAAGAGGTGGGTGAATCATGTGTTTAATTTTTTAATGGTAACCAGTAACCACAACAACCCTCAGGTCTTTCTCATTATTATATTAGCTTTCAGAAAAAGTAACCAGGAATTACAAAGTCACTTATCTAAAACTGTATATGAAGCATGACAAAGGGTGTGTCAACTTGCAACACATCCCTGACCTGATCTCAAGTTGCCATAGACAAGGGGAATGGGAAACTGAACTCTGCAGCTGCGGTGAGGCAGCACACCAGTCAAAATGAAAGCAGATTCCAGCCATATCTCTTTCAAGGCCATCTCCACAGTTACCTACAGTGGCCGGAAGGGAGTGATCTCTACAACCCACGAAATTGCTTTGTTGGAGAATGTGATTGATGACACACCTTGTTGGGGAAGGGGGAAACAGGGTCCGAGGCAGGACGTAAATTAAGTGGGGTCAGAGTTGGCTTCACTTGGAAAGTGTCGACGTGAAGCTCCTAATGAATAACTGGCTTTCTTTTGAAGCTTGGCTCGAGGCTCATGATTTAATTAGGGAATTGTGGGGACCCTGTCAGGGTGTTTGTATACTCTTGATACTCAATCTAAAAAAAAAAGCGTCTTTAAAGACTTACTAAAATAATGAAAATAAATAAACTATCTAGCCATCTGAAGTTATCACAAAATCTTACCATTGACCAGTTTGTCTGAAGGGGGACTGTATCTATTTCCCTCTCAAGCATACAGCAACTTGTCTCTTTTTATATCAGACTCCTGAACAGTCAGCCAACAAATTCCTCAAATATCTTAGATTGCCTGCACGAAAGAATGGTGGGACCACAAAATATAGGAAAAATGAAGCTGAATTGTTTTAGAATTCAACTAAACAAGCACCAAGACTTAAATCCAAGACTTAACAACTGTCAGTAAGAAAGACCAAAAAAAAATGTTTGGATAATGGATGTGGCAATACCGAGAGACAACAGAACAGAAGACAAAGAACTGGAGGAAATCACAAAATGCGAAGACCTGCAGACAAAAATTAAATGACTATGGCAAAAGATAGAAAAGAAGTAACCAATAGTAATAGGCACCTTTGGTACAATCCCAAACATCTGGAGCACCACTTGAATACCATTGGCATTGGAAAAAAACACTGGTCAATTACCAAAGGCAGCTTAACTTGGAATGGCTTCAATCCTAAAACAATACCTTTAACACCATCATATAACAATATCAGCCTGTCTCAGGCCCTTGGGAAGGACTTGATAGGTGGATAAAAATGCCAGATACAGTATAAACATCTGGTTGACTGTGTGGCCAACCATAATAATACAGAAATAGTTTTCTACAGAAGAGATACAATGGTTTAGTGGCTAAGATGCTGAGCTTGTCAACTGAAAGTTTGGCAGTTCGAATCCCTAGTGCTGCGTAATGGAGTGAGTTCCCATTACTTATCCCAGTTTCTGCCAACCTAGCATGTTTGAAAGCATGAAAAAATGGAATTAGAAAAATAGGAACCACCTTTGGTTGGAAGGTAACAGTGTTCTGTGCACCTTCGGCATTTGGTGACACAGGTCACATGACCACGGAGACGTCTTTGGACAGCGCTGGCTCTTCAGCTTTGAAATGAAGATGAGCACCACCCCCTAGAGTCAGGAATGACTAGCATATATGTGCGAGGGGAACATTTACCTTTACCTTATTTTTCTACAACTTTCTTCATTACTCATGTAGCTTAGTGATACTGGTTGAATTTATGGCAGCAATAATTCTGATTTCAATTAGATCCTACCAGTTCCCTTGTGTCTTGTTGTTTCGGAAAAGGAAAGAAATCAATAAAGACAACCTTTGATCAGTTCCTAGAGGCACATTTTCCATGTTGGCTAGAGAGATGGCCACAGAGGTGAAAATTATTGTGCTAAAAGGTCTCTTAATGAGGCCCCATAGAAATGCTTCAAGAAGGACCAGTAGACACCACATTTATCAGTTCCTTTCTCTCTATAATGCTTCCTCACCTGGGGAAAATGCAGATGGGAATCTCTTTCTCAGCCATTTGTTTGCATGATTTGGGAATATTCTACTAACTTATCTCTAAATACTGCAATTAATTCTGGTTTCACAGTGCAAAGCTCTTCCATTGCAAAAACTAAGCACATAGTCATGACGATTATATTCTTAGAAAATGAAGGAAAGCAAAGGTGGATCAGTTTATTATTGTGCAAAAATTGTGGAATAACTGTCTAGTTCATCAGCTGCCGGGGCATCCAAGGAAACAAGGGCCATCATCAATGGCTTAATTGCATAGGTTGGGGGGGGGGGACTTGTTTTTCCAAAGCACTAGAAGGCAGGACAAGAAGCAATGGATGGAAACTAATCAAGGGAGAAAAGCAACCCAGAACTACGGAGAAATTTCCTGACACTGAGAACAATCAACCAGTGAAACAGAAGTTGCCTTCAGAGGTTATGGGTGCTCCATCACTGCAGACTTTTAAGAGGAGAGTGGATAGCCATTTGTCCAAAATAGTATAGGGTCTCCTGCTTGTGTGCTTATGCTGAAGGTTGGAGTAGAAAAAACTCCAAAGTCTCTTCCAGCTCTGTTATTCTGCTATTTCATCATGTCATTGGAAGGGTCCTTAGAGAGCACCAAGGAACCATCATTTCAACCCAAAGGAGAATACAAATATTCTCCTTTGTCTGTCCTGCCCTGTCCTATCGTACCTTACCCCATCTTACCCTACCCTACCCTATACTACACTATATTATCCTATACTATCCTACCGTACCCTACCCTCTCCTACCCTACCCTCTCCTACCCTACTTTCTCTTACCCTACCCTCTCCTACCCTACCCTACCCTCTCCTACACTATCCTATCCTACCCTCTCCTACCCTACCCTATTCTATCCTACAGTATCCTAGCCCACCCTACCCTACCCTATCCTACTCTACCCTCTCCTACCCTACCCTATTCTATCCTACAGTATCCTAGCCCACCCTACCCTACTCTCTCCTACCCTACTTTCTCTTACCCTACTCTCTCCTACCCTACCCTCTCCTACCCTATCCTATCCTACCCTCTCCTACCCTATCCTATTATATCCTACAGTATCCTATCCCACTCTACCCTACCCTCTCCTACCCTACCCTCTCCTACCCTACCCTATTCTCTCCTATCCTCCCTCTCCTACTCTACCCTATCCTATCCTACAGTATCCTATCCCATCCTATCCTACCCTACCCTATCCTATCTTACCTTACCTACCTCACCCTACCCTATCCTACCCTAGTCTAGCCTACTTTTGCCTCTTCTCTGGTGTACCAACCATGCGCAAAATACCTCAAGAGATATGGTCATTTATAGAGACAAAACTTCTATTTAAAACCCAAATAAAACAATGTGGGTAGATTGCAACTACCAAGGAAGAATGAAAACAGAGCCAGCCATAAGAGATCTCTCCCTACCTACCTACCTACCTACCTCCCTACCTCCCTACCTACCTACCTACCTACCTACCTACCTACCTACCTACCTACCTACCTACATACATACATACATACATACATACATACATACATACATACATATATATATATATATATATATATATATATATATATATATATATCAGAAAATATCTGCATTAGCTGAATTCATATGAAACGTGCAATAGAGTCACTTATCTTCCTCTTGGGGTTGCGCTGTATTAATCTTTTAGTTTAACTGATGAGCTAGATAGGATAACAAGAAACTCATTTCATCATATCTGCCGGGAATATAAAACTGAGGTGAAACTGGGGACAAGGAACAGCTTGATTTGCACTAAGTCATACTGTAGATGAGTCCTATTCAAATATTCCCAGGCAAGGTTAGAAAGATGCCGGATTGTAGCAATACCGCCCACTTATAGAATGGATAAAGATTAAAAAGGAGTCCACTATTTTTTGGGACTAATTGCTTCCACTGCAAAAGTGACGTTTCTGTTAGACCGATTTTTTCTTTAGACATGTACAATTTATTTATTTATTTCCTCCCTTCCTCCCTCCCTCTTTTTAAAATCTCATTTCCTTTATTTTTCCCCTCCGTCCTTTTTAACTTTCATCCTTCCTTTTTAACTTCCTCTCTCCCTTGCTCCTTTTTAATTTTCTCCTTTCTTTTTTACTTTCTTCCTTCCTTCTTCCCTCCTTTTTAACTTTCTCCTTTCCTTTTCTTTCCTTTCTACCCTCCCTCTTTTTTAACTTTCTTTTTTCCTCCATCCTTCTTAACTTCCTTCCTTATTCCCTCCCTCCTTTTTAACTTTCTCTTTTCCTTTCTCCCTCCCACCCTCCTTTTTAACTTCCTTTTCTCTTCCCTCCCTTCCTTTTAAATATCTTGTTTCCACCTTCCTATTTAACTTCCTCCCTCCCTCCCTCCTTTTTAACTTTTTCCTTTCCTTTCCTTTCTCCCTCCCTGCCTCCTTTTTAACTTCCTTCCTTCCTTCTTCTCTCCTTCCCTCCTTCCTTCCCTCCCTCCATTTTGTCATGGCACAAAATAAGTCTTGGCTACAATGTGACACAGCAAAAGCAATTAGCCCGATCTTTAATTTGGGGCTAAGTCTGCTTTTTGCATCTGACTTATTTCATTTCTTTATTATCCGTTCTAGTGCAGTCAGAGGCCATAGTAGAACGCATGAGCTGAGTAAAAACAAAAACAAAAAAAAAATCCTGTTATTTGAGGTGTTAAGAAATTGTTGCAGGTAGCATGCAAGTTTCTTAAGTACTGTAGCAAACTCATAAAAGAGCTATCATTCACCAAAACTAGGCTAGCCTGTGGGCAGAAAAGAAAGACAAGGATTGCTTGCATATTCCTACTATATAATGTATTCTTATTCTCTTTTTTTGCTGCAAGGGTAAACTTTCTAAGGTATGTGGTAGGCATGGGTAAAAACTTTTTTAAAAAAAGGTATATTCACACCATTGTGGCACATACCTATTCAAAATTCCATTCAATTCCATTTTGAACAAAGTCATATATTTTTTTCAAATGAAACATAACAAAACAGCCCACAGAATCTATATCGTGACTGGAAAAAAATCTAAGTAGGTGACTATATCAACAGATTCCTAGTCAATTGTATCTATTTGTTATTGTTCAATTACTCTATTATTTAATTCACACGTCTATCGCTCAATGTTTCTTTGACATGTCAGAAGTGATAAGAATAAAGGAGAACAGAATCTAATATTAACATTCAAACAATACGCTTAACAATGCCCAATGGATGCAAAAAATATGAAACTAATTGTCCAAATTAGTAGAAGTATAGATTATAAATATAGGAACAGACGATTGTAGTTGGGGAGACGACCTTGAGATAGATGATATATTGATAGATCGATAGATCGATAGAATGATAGATAGATAGATAGATAGATAGATAGATAGATAGATAGATAGATAGACAGACAGACAGACAGACAGACAGACAGACAGACAGACAGACCGACCGACCGACCGACCGACCGACAGACAGACAGACAGACAGACAGACAGACAGACAGACAGACAGACAGACAGACAGACAGACAGACAGACAGACAGACAGACGAAAGGGAAAGATGATGGATGGATGGATGGATGGATGATAGAGATAAGTGAAAGAGAAAAATCATAGATAGATAGATAGATAGATAGATAGATAGATAGATAGATAGATAGATAGATAGATAGATAGATAGATAGATAGATAGATAGATGATAGATGATAGATAGAGATGGATGATGGATGATGGATGATGGATGATGGATGGATGGATGGATGGATGGATGGATGGATGGATGGATGGATGGATGGATAGATAGACAGACAGACATATGATAAATGAGAGATGATAGAGAGATATTGGATAACCATTTCTTTGAAACAGTACAGGGTTTCCTGCCTAGGCAGGGGGTTGGACTAGAAAACCTCCAAGGTCCCTTCCAACTCTGCTATTGTATTGTATTGTGTTGTTAACTACAACAGATATGAATATTAATAGCTGCACTATTCCCACATGCTCTATGGCCTAGAGGGAGTGGTGAGCTGCTGCCAGTTCAGACCAATTTGCCTGAACCAGGAGTTCTGAACATTGATTGGCCCCGCCCACCCGCCCCATCACTATATGGTCCTAGATATCTCACTTTCTGGCTCGCTCGCCCCGGCTCGCAGCCAAGTTGATTTGTGTGCCTCTCCCATTCTACTAACCGTGGCTGACCTGGCAGGTGTGCAGGGAGCCCTCCCCCCATTGAAAAAAACTTTGTTTTAGGTGTTGCACCCAAGTGCGGAAGGCACACGCACCAGGGCTGGGTTGCTGCCAGCATTACTGCCGGTTCGGTGTGCGCACAATTTTGCATGCACACTTGCTTCGCTCATGCACACAACTGACACATGCTCCCTGTGTGTACGCAGTTGCCCATAAAATGTGGCATCAACTGGGGGACAGGTTTGGAGGTGTGGCATTCCTGGTTTGCTGTGGGTTCCAGTGACCCAGGCCACCAAATCACTACTGGTTCAACTGAACCAGTCCAAACCAGTAGGCGCTGTCACATTTCAGGGAAAACCAGTTGTTAAAATATGTGCAGCCCACTTCTGTGTAGAGGGTCTCCTCTCTTACAATACAATAAAATAGCAGAGTTGGAAGGGACCTCGGAGGTCTTCTAGTCCAACCCCCTGCTTAGGCAGGAAACCCTACACCACTTCAGACAAATGGTTATCCAACTATTCTTTAAAAATTTCAGTGTTGGATAATTCACAACTTCTGGAGGCAAGTTGTTCCACTGATTCATTGTTCTAACTGTCAGGAAATTTCTCCTCAGTTCTAAGTTGCTTCTCTCCTTGATTAGTTTCCGCCCATTGCTTCTTGTTCTACCCTCAGGTGCTTTGGAGAATAGCTTGACTCCCTCTTCTTTGTGGCAGCCTCTGAGATATTGGAAGACTGCTATCATGTCTCCCCTAGTCCTCTTAAATGTTGATGGTTTATTAATTATAGAACAAAGCTAAATAATGTGTCTGAGATCTGACTAGGTTTTGGAAAGATCTTCTTAAAGAGCAAGGAGGTTTCACATGCACTAAGTGCTTAGATTAATTTTCATTTGTACATGTCACTTTGTACCCTATAAATACATCTTTGGCCTTTTGTGTTCCAGCAGTACCACGATTTAATCATCCCCCCCCCCTATTTAAATTGGGGTCAGGGAAGGTGATCACTACAAATGGGTACCTGATTGAGAAAGTCAAGAATGTTTTTTTTTTCAAATAAAGACACCCCCCCCCCCTGTTTTTAATATCCTTTTCAGAAGCCACCGTGCTGCTTGTCTGATATTTGTGAGCTTGCAAAATTCCGATGTAGGGCAATTTGTGACAGCACAATTAACATGTTAATCACCTTTGTAGCTGGCTTCATGTGATGTGATCTGACAACAGGCTGGGGAAAAGAACAACAAACTGCCAACCAAGATTGAAGAAGCGGAGGAGAATGTCAATTTAGCATGTGATCAAAATGGCCAACTTCTGACCAACACAGCTTTTAAACCATTGGCCAATGTTCCTTGATCTTCTCAAAGAGCTTTCCCCGAATGTCTCAAATGAAAAACAAGCAAATCAAGCATGCAAAGTAAACAAAACTAGACTGAAAACTGGGCCTTATCAATTGAACAGTATAAAAAGTAAATTACAATAAAAGCTAAAATCACAAGACTATGTCTGATTTGCTTTGAGCATGGCGCACATGCGAATTGATTGGAGAAGGCAACGACACTCGGAATGGTTAGTGGAACAAGAAGAAGGAGCAAGGGAAGGCCGGCTTGATAACATCAAATCCAATACAAAGTTGAGTATTTAACAATTGAAAGAAGCTGGGCTTGACAAGGTTTCATGGAGAGCCAAGAATCGGACAAGAGTTGCCGAAAGTCGAACATGACTAAATGGTGAAAACACCAACAAAAATAAATTGCTAGTGAATGCAGATGGTGACAATTCCTGGAAGGAAGAACCTGGGTGGAAAGAAGGATTTTAACAGCAAATTTGTGTGTGTGTTTGTGTGTGTGTTTGTGTGTGTGTGTTTGTGTGTATAGGGAGAGGGAGAGATAGAAAGAGGGAGGGAGGGATGGAGATAGAGAGAGGGGGAGAGGGGAGAGGGAGGGGGAGAGAAAGGGCGAATGAGAAGAAGACAAAGAGAGACTGATGGGGAGAGGGACGGAGGGAGAGGGAGAGAGGGAGGGAGAGGGAGAGAAAGAGGGAAGGAGAGAGAGAAAGGGGAGAGGAAGAGTGAGAGAGAAAGGGAGGGGAGAGGGAGAAAGAGAGGGAAAGAGAGAGGGAGGGGTAGGGCAGGACAGAAAGGGGGAGAAAAAGATGGAAAGAGAGATGGAAAGGGAGAGGGAGAGAAGGCCAGGGAGAGGAGAGGAGAAAAGAGGGGAGAGAGACAGAGACAGAGACAGACAGAGACAGAGAGATGACCTTAACTTGTTCAATGTATTCTTAATAGGTTAAAAATAAACCCATCATGTCTTTAGAAATAAGGAACGGAGGGAATAAAGAAAGATGCTACAATGCCAGCTAACCAATGAAGAAAAAGTAATGTACAGTCAGAAAGTAGGGGGGGGGGGGAGAAACGTGTCCTAGATTAGTAACTAGGTTGTTCTAGACAGTTAAATGTGATGTGATTCATTAAACATGCTCTAATTTGCTGGTTTTTCCTTTTTTCCTTGTTTTGGCTCCATACCTGGTAACTTAAACCTACGTTCAATTTGGGCATCCATTTCCAGTTCCAAAGCTTTATTGCGAAAGTTATTCAGTGTGTGTGTGTGTGTGTGTGTGTGTGTGTGTGTGTGTGTGTTTGAGGGGGAAATCCTCTTGCGAACATGAGGCGTACATGTCAGCTCCCCTAAGCAATGAAATTAAATGTCATTTAATCATTATGTGTCAGGGGTGGCCAAGGAAGTGATTTCAGATCATAGCGTTTGTTACCAGAACTTGAGCTATTTTCAGGACTTCCTGTCTCATTAGATCGCTGGGTCAATTTCATAAATGTTTGACCAAGTCATCGCTTCTTGACATTTCAATGGGGTCTTTTTTTCCCCCCCCTGAAATAACCGTGGCACAAATTGAGTCAGTAAACCTGCTCTGCTCAAGGATTCTTCTAACATTTTGCAGGAAACTTTTCCACAAAGCCAGATGGCCGAGAGGCAATTAATGATCCCGACTTTCCCCTAACAGCCCGCTGACGGCACAGATTCCCCCCACAGTTCTTAAGGGGTTAAAAGACGGGTTGCTCTTTAACAAGGCCACTCTTTGTACTGAGCCTAATCTGGTGGTCAGGGCAGCTGGTGGACAAAAGGCGGATTGTTGTAATTGGGCCCTGGCAAGACACTTTTGGGGGCTTAAAATTCCTTCTCTGCTCCTGCCTCCCTTCAAAAGTTCGCTGACAGCTTATTCCTGCTACCGATGGTCCTCCACAGCTATAAATCTCCAAATGGCTTCAGACGTCTGATAAGAAATTCGGCTCCAGATGAAGGCTGGGCAAAACAGATGCTTGCTTACAACACAAGCGTTTTGTTGAGGGCATCCTTTTGCTTTTGAAGATGAACACCACCACGTAGGCAGCACAATGATTGTATTCTTCTGCTCTGTGGAGATCCCTAAATCCGTCTAATGTTCTCTACTTGCAATCCATGTCTTTTATGTCTTTTTAGATTTGCTTTCTCTTTCTCTCCATGCTGGATCTAGATGTAGACAGAGACAAATATATTTCCTCTATGCTTCTTTTTAATGATTGTCTCACCTCCTGATCACTGGTGCTATTCGCTTACTTTCCCTACCGGTTTGCAAATGTGAGCATAGCAATAGCAATAGCTTCATATACTGCTTCATAGGGCTTTCAGCCCTCTCTAAACGGTGTACAGAGTCAGCATATTGCCCCCAACAATCCGGGTCCTCATTTTACCCACCTCGGAAGGATGGAAGGCTGAGTCAACCTTGAGCCAGTGAGATTTGAATAGCCGAACTGCAGAACTGCAATCAGCTGAAGTAACCTGCAGTGCTGCATTTAACCACTGCACCACCACGCATGCGCTCAGCCATCCATGAATGTGGTTTGGTCACACACATGACTTGCACGCATGCACACGGCTTGAAAACATGCCTATTTCTATTCTGATGAAAAGAAGGACTACAGGTGACATGATAGCTGTGTTCCAATATCTCAGGGGCTGCCCCAAAGAAGAGGGAGTCAAGCTATTCTCCAAAGCACCCGAGGGCAGGACAAGAAGCAGTGGGTGGAGACTAATCAAGGAGAGAAGCAACTTAGAACTAAGGAGGAATTTCCTGATAGTTAGAACAATTAATGAGTGGAACAACTTGCCTCCAGAAGTTGTGAATGCTCCAACACTGGATGTTTTTAAGACGATGTTGGATATCCATTTATCTGAAGTGGTGTAGGGTTTCCTGCCTAGGCAGGGGGTTGGACTAGAATTTGGATTTGGATTTTATTAGTATTTATAGGCCGCCCTTTTCCCTGAGGGGACTCAGGGCGGCTTACATAAAATAAGGAAGGGAGGGTACAGACAATAGACACAAACAATACATAGAAGTAAAATAGTAAGCAACATTCATTCATCATTCGGGTGGGGACAAATTATCTTTATCCCCAGGCCTGACGGGCTAGCTTAAGGGCTATGCGGAAGGTCTGGATAGTGGTGAGGGTACGAATCTCCACGGGGAGATCATTCCAAAGGGTCGGAGCTACTACTGAAAAGGCTCTCCTCCGTGTAGTTGCCAGTCGGCACTGACTGGCAGATGGAACTCGGAGGAGGCCTAATCTATGCGATCTAATTGGTCGCAGGGAGGTAATTGACAGGAGGCGGTCTCTCAAGTATGCAGATCCACTACCATGGAGGGCTTTATGAGTGACAAGTAGCACCTTGAAGCGCACCCGGAGATCAACAGGTAGCCAGCGCAAGGTAGAAGACCTCCAAGGTCCCTTCCAACTATTCTATTCTATTCCATCCATTCCATTCCATTAACATAGGTTATTCCTTGAAGTAAGCAATCTGGATATAGTTTTGTGAGCAATGCTGTTGCATAGTCATTGATTTGCCTTGATTATTGGGTTCGATCTCATTGGCTGTCCAAGGTTGAACAGCAACAATTACGTTGCGATTGTATTTATTTTAATTATGGATTTCCAAATGGAGTGACATTTACACTAGAAATATTTGGCCTTGCGAGTGGAAGGTAATGGCTTCTGTAGCTATAACGGTTTTAAAGGGTTTGCTTTGTTTTGTTTTAATGGCCCAGGAGAAAAAGAAACCCGATTCATGTTTGACATTAATGCTTGGTTGAAGATCACAGGCAAAAGTCTTGATTATTTGTTGCCGTAATGGCCGTCCCAAGGTGGTATGGATTCACAGATGCAGAACTGAAATAGTAGGGAACAGTCAAAGCTGATTCTTATAGAGCCATGATGGTGAACTGTTGTGGCCCACAACAGGTGCCGTTGGAGCTGCCACCAGACTCCAACAGCGAGGGGCCCTCTGAGTCAGCTCTGGAGGATGTGGAGGACCCTGGACTGGGTTCTGACTCTGAGCAGGGTGCAGAGTTGGCCACCAGGAGGCACCTGATCCTCTCCAGGGAGAAAAATATCTGCCTCTACCCAGAATCAAACTCACAGCCTCCTGTTTCTGAGGTGAGAGCTCTACCTCTAAGCCACCACACTGCTCCTTTAATAAAGGGACAATGGTTGCATGAAAATGTTTCTAGTTCTGGGAATGGCCTATTAAGCAACAAGGACAAAAACCTATTTCAGATATATTAGCATTTGCACAAGGCTAACTTTGAAGATCATCCAGAAGCATCCTGGTGCAAAATGAAGGAATCGGTGTGCTAATGTTATTGGTCATATAACACCACTGCTGTCAGAGCTGCACGAGGGATTGATGTGTTTCTAAGCACAACTCAAGGTGGTAGCCACTGGCAATAAGGCCCTCTGTGGTTCAGAAACAAAGTATTTGAATATCTTTTCCAGAAAGCTTTTGCCCGTTTATATTAAGCAGGAAGAGAGGGTGAAGATCCTCACCTATCTTGAGTTGGGATTAAGAGACAGCAAAAAATGGTCATTCTCTCTGGAGGCTGCCCTCCTGTTCTGACCCAGGTTTCCCCAAAAAGCATGAAGCAGATTCCTGGTCCCAACAAAACCCCTTTTATTAAACGCATGTGAATTCCTCTCATTCACATTCAGCAAAGGCCTGGTAAACAGTCTTTCAAAGGTGAATTTATGACCACAGACCTTATCTTACTTGGAAAGCTGCCATGTAAATATTTTTCAAACGCAGTGCTATGCAAGGAAAGACTTGTCACAGAGTCTCTGAGATTCAGGGACAGATCTTCACACTCCTGAAACAAATGCACGAACAAACGAATTGTTTCCTGCAAAAGCCCACTCCCCTTTCGCTCCTCTTTTATTTCCTTTGGGAAGGGCCATTCACTGTCCACCTCCTGTGGATTTACTCCCAAGTTGACCCTGATTTCTTAGCTGTTCTTTCCTTCTGGCAGCTCTGCTCATGCACACACTGGGAATAGGCTCCAGCTGTTCCTCTGCCTCACTGCTGTCTAGCTCCGAAGGCAGTTGAGAACTGCCAGACAGCCTTGGCCCCATCTCTGCCTCTGATGCAGTGCCCTCATCTGAACCTTCCCCAGACTCCAGAACTGGCCCGTGTTCCTCCCCAACCTCCTCACCGTTGGACTCTGCTGCCAATTTCGCTGGCCACTGGCAGGCCACAAGACCTCCTTTGAAACATTTTGTACCATGCCATGAGTAGCTGTGATTTTTAGGGTATTGGGAAAGGTACTTAAAATCTAGCTCTTTTGAGAGGTTGACAGAAATTAAGCCAATGACGATGTTTTGGTAAAGAAAGAAGCATAGCTCCAGCTGTTGATAAAGATAATTGATTTATCATTATCTTATTTGGTATGAATGCTATCCCTCCAGTAGAACCCTGAGGGTCTTTTTACATTAGAGTGATGTATACATTTCCACTGCTGTTAGAACAAGCTCACAAAGAGAAGCTTCCAGTCCACAATCAATGACAAGTTCATGATTTAATATCAAGTTCAAAATGATGTAGGAAAGCAGCTATTTTTTTAAAATGTTTCATGCTGTGAGCCTCCCAGGATTGCTTTAGATGGTCTGCCATATAAATGTTTAAATAAAAATGTGTTACCTGCACAACAACTTCGATCAGACTAAAAACAAACTATGCGGTTATTAAGTAAATGAAGAAGCAGTTACCAATCCCCCCCCCATTTTTTTCAAAGAAACATACCCTTGGTGGGATTCATTTTTGCTACCAGTTCTGTGGGTGTGGCTTGGTGGGCATGGCATGGCTTGGTGAGTGTGGCTTGGTGGGCATGGCAGGGGAAGGATACTGTAAAATCTCCATTCCCTCCCCATTCGAGGGAAGGGATACTGTAAAATTTCCATTCCCTCCCCACTCCAGGAGAAGGTTATTGCAAAATCCCCATTTCCTCCCGATCAATTGGGACTCTGGAGGCAGAGAATAGATGGGGGGGTGGGACCAGTCAGAGGTGGTATTTACTGGTTCTCTGAACTACCCAAAATTTCTGCTACCGGTTTCCCAGAACTGGTCAGAACCTGCTGAATACCACCTCTGGAACATACTCATCTATAAGAGAAGAAAGTGAAATCTGAAACGAACTTCAAAATCTTTCATTTCCGATATTCAGCAACTGTTTCCCCATAAGATACGTGTCACATACTTGGCTCAGTTACGGTAGATTTGTTTTGTTTTTTAATAGTATCAAAGCCTTAATGTTCTTAGATAGTTAAAAAAATGTGTTAATAGTACTTCAAGTCTAATTTCCAAGATTTTTTTTTATTAAGAGATGGCATTAACAACTATTACTATATTTCTGGCACTTTGTCAGATACTGAAGTGGAAAAGTGAAAAGAAGATGGAATTAAAAGCTGATATTAACATGCATAGAAACTGCTCTACTAAACCTCAGGAGAATATAGTCCAAAGTTTAAACTTCTGCCTTTGTTCCTGTCAGGGACCAACAACCAGAGTCACATGTAAACTAAGTCAGCAACGTATTTTACAAGAGACTTTGCAGACTGTTTGTCTTCTCCTGGGAATAGGCTAATATATTTCATGTATCTAGGGGAAAGAGGGGTCAGGCTTATGTCTCTTGTGACTATGTAAAGACTCAAGGCTAATTCCTCACTTGACCTCACCTTCCAGCTTCCCAACACTCTCTTCCTAGGCATGCATACAATTTGACTAGCTAAAACCACACAACGGTGGATTTCTTGTGTATGTCATTGTTCTTCATGTCCTCATTTCCCAATGATACTATAAACTGTCCATGTTCAGTTTTGGGTTAGGGTTACCCCTCTCAGGGATAAGCACATAAGAGAGCAACGTGGTGGCCTAGTGGTGAAGATGCTCATTTCACACTCAGAAGGTTGGGAGTTCAATCCTAGGTAGAGCAGTGGTGGCTTGGCAATTTTTTTTACTACTGGTTTGAATACACTTGCACCCTTGCTCATTCACACATGTGGGACAATTGCCAAAACGAAGTGGTGTTATTAGCCATCAAACCTCAAAAATACTGTATACTTTTCCCAAAAGATTTCCACAATTTTGGCCACTACTGTACTCCTTTACTAGTCCATTCTTTGTAAAGTAAAGGTTCTTTCAAGTTGAGATCAACTTATGGTGACTCCTGGATGATCTGGATGGGGCATAGAGGGACCAAGAAAACAACTCCCTTTCTGTGGAACATCATCGCTGCAGAAATAAAATTGAGGTTATCCCCCACCTTGACACTCTTTTGAAATACCCTAGAGACATGGTTTTGTCAATTGGCCTGGAGATCCTAAGGTAATAAAGAACCCATCAATTTGATTATTGTCATCAGATGAGTGGGAGTTAATTGGCTTCCACATTTGGGTTTTACCTCTATAAGATAGCAATAGCAATAGAAATAGCAGTTAGACTTATATACCGCTTCATAGGGCTTTCAGCCCTCTCTAAGTGGTTTACAGAGTCAGCATATTGCCCCCACAGTCTGGGTCCTCATTTCATCCACCTCGGAAGGATGGAAGGCTGAGTCAACCTTGAGCCGGTGAAATTTGAACCGCTGAACTGTAGATAACAGTCAGCTGAAGTGGCCTGCAGTACTGCACCTTAACCACTGCGCCACCTCGGCTCCAGATGGCCATAGTCACTGGAAGATGAGCAACCACGCAAATTTTATTTAAAAAATAATAATTAATGACAATAACTCATGTTCATGATGATCTGATTTCCATGTAGAGACCATAGTTCTATGGATTTGTTTATCACCTCCCATCCAACCATTGACACAGTTTAGTTTCCAGTTTCTACCTAGCTTGGTTCTTGAGAGACCGCCTGCTGCCAATTACCTCCACCAGACCGATTAGATCCCACAGATTAGGCCTCCTCCGAATTCCATCCGCCGGCCAGTGTCGACTGGCGACTACCCGGAGGAGAGCCTTCTCTGTGGCTGCTCCGACCCTCTGGAACGAACTCCCCGTGGAGATTTGCACCCTCACCACCCTCCAGGCCTTCCGCATAGCCCTTAAAACCTGGCTGTTCCGACAGGCCTGGGGCTAAAGAATCGTTGCCCCTATCTCGAATGGTATGATTGTTGTGTTTTAACTATGTATTGTTTTTGTGTTGTTGTTAACTGTCTGTATCCCCCTTCCCTTGAGTTGTGAGCCGCCCTGAGTCCCTTCAAGGAAAAGGGCGGCATACAAATGAAATAAAACTGAAACTCAAACTCAAACTTTATGCCATGTTTCTTCAAAACATTCATAAAGGAATCAGACTCCATTACAATTAATCATCAAAAGAAAAGAAAAAAAGACCGAGAGAGAGAGATGAACAAACGCAATCCAAGTAACTAACTATACTATTTATTCACATAATACACTTCCTCTGTGAGTAACTAACTTAGTCACACAGGGTTTTTGGTATGTATCATTGGTAATTACAGACACTCAAAACTGGTGTGTCATTGCTAGTTTTTGTTTCTGCTTTTTTTAGGTGAAAAAACATACCCTATGATTTAAAGCTCTTTAGCTTTAATAGGCTCAGTACAGTTTATTATTTTCCCTCTCTCATTTCATTAAAATTTGAGTAGATAATAATGCAGCATTCTGAGCTTATGTTTGTACCTACAATACATCAGCCTCAGGATTTCTTCATGGTGTTTCATTTACTCTGAATTATTAAAACCCTATTAATTTCAATAAAGGAGGCTGTGTCTTAAGTCTAATATTTATACCAATAGAAAGAATATAAATACCTCTGATTTGATAACTAATGGGGGGGAATTATACCTAAATTAATTGTACTCCATCAGGGTTTACTTCACATGTAATGATTTCCTGAAACGATATAACTTCTCACACTGTTTTTTTGATGTTAGACAGGAAAAAAGCACAAGAAAAAGGAGACACCACAGACATTCCTTCTGGCAAATGCATCTGTTTTAAGAATGTTTTCCCACAATGCACATCATTCAGAGGAATGAGCCAAAAGGGGGAGGTAATTTGTGCACCTTGATTTGACTTAAAGTATTTATCAGCCTCTTAACACTTTCTATGAATAAAATTACCAGGAACGATTAAGGTGCAAAATATATTTTTAATTCATTAGGTGAACACACAGGTCTTTTTCTCTAGTTGGCTCATGTTTTGCAACAGAAAAAGGGGGAGAGAGAGAGAAAGAGGTAGAGGGAGGGAGGGAGGGAGGGAGATGGAGAGGGGGGGAAGAAAGAGAGCAAGAAAGAAAGAAAAAGAGAGAAAAGAGAGAGAAAGAGAGCAAGAAAGAAAAAGAAAGAGAAGAGAGACAGAGAAAGAAAGAAAATAGAGAAAGAGAGAGAAAGAAAGAGAGAGAAAGAGAGAGAGACAGAAAAAGAAAGAGAGAGAGAAAGAGAGAGAGACAGAAAAAGAAAGAGAGAGAGAAAGAGAGAGAGAGAGAAAGGAAAGAAGGAAGGAAGGAAGGAAGGAAGGAAGGAAGGAAGGAAGGAAGGAAGGAAGGAAGGAAGGAAGGAAGGGACTCTTCCAGTTTAATCTGAACTCCCAGGTTTATTTAGTTGTTTTATATCCTACTTTTCATCTAGTAATTCAGAGTGGTATATTTTCTCAAGCCGCACAACTTGGTTAAGGAATATGGGATCAGAGACAGAGTCAGCCACAGCTCAATTCACCCATTTAACTTCTGTAGGTAAAGGTAGACTTGATTCAAGAGGGTTCTTCCTAGCAGTGACTTCAATCTTACATTACACTATTTCCTTTCTGAAAAATGGTTATCACTGTGTAGAAAACATGGGGAAAGGCCTGATGTTGGATCATGCCAGACAGGTAGAAATGAACTTGACATATAGGTGTAGAGGCTTTGGAAAACTGTAATTTACCAATATCTGGAAAGTATAGGTTATCTCCCTTGGTGTACAGTCTGTGTTTATCTTTAGTTCATCACATGAAGGATGGGAGGTGTGACCCTGCATTGTACCCTATAATTGTCATTCTCACCACATCAGTGTAAGAGCTTTGGGTGAGTCTAAGAAAGAAAAGGGTGTATCTCAAATATCCATTCAACAGAAGGGTGGGTGGCCTCATTGTGGGGTTATAAAAAGGTACCTTGAGTCCACCATACAGACATTTTTTTGGGGGGGGGGGAAACAAAGAGATCCCAACTTAAAGAACTCACTAACAAAGGAGTTAGCAATAGCACTTAGACATTGTTCTGACCTAAGCTTCCCATGAAGCAAACTCCTTTTCCCAACAAAAAACCCTTTTATTAATTTACTGTGAATTCTGCTCATTCATATTCAGCAAAGTCTTTCAATGGAGGATTTACAGTCACAGACCTTATCTGGCTTGGAGAGCTGCCAGGCTGATATCTGCAAAAACTTGCAAGGAGCCTTAAGAGTCATGAACCAATAAACTAATTGGCTCCTGCAAACTCCACCCCCCTTTCATTCCTCTTTTATATCCTATGCGAGGGACCATTCATTGTCCACCTGTGGCGTTACTCCCAAGTCAACCCCTGTTCTTTAGTTGTTTCCTTTGTCTGGCAACTGCACATGCACACACTGGGAAGAGGCTCCAGCTGTTTGTCTGCCTCACTGATGTCTGACTGTGAAGGCAGCTGATAACTGGCATAGGGCTCTGGCCCCCTCTCTGCCTCTGACACAGAGCCCTCATCAGAGCTTTCCCCAGACTCCAGGACTGGCCCAGGTTCCTCCCCAACCTCCTCACTGTCCGAATCTGCTGCCAGATCTGCTGGCCACTGGCAGGCCACACAACAGAAATATACTGTTTCACAGTGCTTTACAGCCATCTCTCAACAGTTTACAGAATCAGCATATTGCCCCCAACAATTTTGGGTCCTCATTTTAGCCACTTTAGAAGAATGGAAGGCTGAATCAACCTTGAGCCTGGTGAGATTTGAACTGCCCGATTGCAGGCAGCCCGCAGTCAGCAGAAGTAGCCTGCAGTACTGCACTCTAACCTCTGTGTTACCGTGGCTCATAAAGTTATCTATCACAATTCTCAAAATTCTGCATCCCAACATCTGGGCATTAAAGCTTATTAAGAAAGACAATGAGACTCTTGCTTTCTTGATTGTGCTTCGCAGCTAAGGGTCGGACTAGCCAGAAGCCTAACCAGCATTTTAAATTCTGTCGATCTCTCAACATCTCATTACACAGGACTTGGTGAGAATACCTTTGGTGGGAAGTCCAACTCGCCAGCTGTTTATAAGATTTCTTCTACTGCCAACTAAGTCCACCCGGGCCAAAGCATGAAAGGAACTCATCAATTGAGCAAGTGTCCCACTAGTCATCATGCCTGGTAAGTCTGCAAATAATACAGCTGTGCATGCAGTTTTCTTCTGTCAAATTTAATCTATGCCATCAATTATCTTGCCTTCTACTTCTTCAGGTTATTAAAGTTCAGCTGCTAGACCATCAAACATACAGTAGTCCATAGGCCAAGGTTTCTAACTAATTAGGGACATGACAACCCTTGCCTTTGCTTTTCTAGACAAGCAGGGAAATTGCAAGGGCTGGAATAAAAAAGGCTAGATGACAAAGAGACAAAGGTCTTAGACAGCACTCAGGTCACCGAAGACCTACAACTATTTAAAGCATTCATAAGACTCCTGCTGCCTAGGGTGACACAAGTGAAGTGTAAATGTGTCGCTTCTACGGAAGAAGGACAAAAACTGCACTCAGGGCAAACCGTATCAACTGCATCACAAGTAGTGAGTTTATTAGTATGCTACATATCAAACACAAGGCCTATATGTGGCCTTCTGAAGTTGACATATAGCTGGGAAGACAAGATGGGGGGAAGTTCCCATTTTACAGGTAGGAATCATTGGCTGCAAAGTTGACATTTTAGGGCAAAGGACTAAAGTTAATGAGAAGGTGAGGGAGAGGGAGAAAAGGGAGGAGGAGGAGAAAAGGGAGGAGGAGGAGGAGGAGATGGAGAGGAAGGAGGGAAGGAGGAGAAGGAGATGGTGGTGATAGAGGAGGGGGAAGAGAAGGAGAAGGAGGAGAAGAAGGAGAAGGAAGAGGAAGAGGAGAAGGAAGAGAAGGAAAAGGAAAAGACTATGCATGGCTACTATTTTAATTTCTTGTGTTGATGATGATAGCGAAGATTTACCCAGGTGTTACCTAGCTTTTATCCAAGAACATGAAATAGCATAGATAGGACTCTCTTATAATCCTATTCCCTAAACTTGGAAGGCAACTTTAGCTGAGATATATCGCCCAGTTCTAGAACATCTACTGAGCTTCAATGGTTGAGAATTTACTTGAACTTGGGTCTGCCACATTTTATTCTTTAGTTTATTAGACTTGTGTCCCATTGTGTCCAGGAAATCAAGGTGACTTCTCCTCCAACTTTTCCCAGGAAGGAAGAAAGAAAGAAAGGAAGGGAGGAAGGAAGGAAGGAAAGAAGGAAGGAAGAAAGAAAGGAAAGAAGGAAGGGAAGGAAAGAAGGAAGGAAAGAAAGAAAAAAGAAAGAAAGAAAGAAAGAAAGAAAGAAAGAAAGAAAGAAAGAAAGAAAGAAAGAAAGAAAGACAGACAGACACATATTTTTGGGTGTTTCTTCTTCTCGTTTACACCATGCAGCATAATATCCACATCTTCTGAGCAGCTATGTTCCTCTAAACAAAAAGTTAAATTAAATTAAATGGGTCACCACTTCACTCCCAAACTCCCCTCACATTGTGTGTTGCACTTGAAGCCATATAGCATATGGATTAGGGGTTCCCTAGCCATTTCCAACTGCCATTATCACTTCAGAATAAATTAAGAGCCAGCCTGGACTAGTGTTTTATCAGAAGTGTTGGCTTAGAAAAGAAAGAACAGAAACAAATGTGCTTAATAGCTCCTTGTAAGACTTACTGAATACGCTTCATTTAATTGATTGAAATCACTTGCATTGGCTGGCACAGTGAAGAAGGTATACCTGCAGTCATTAGCTGTCAGGTTCTCACACATCCTACACCACATCTTTCCCAAACAAATAAACCTTTTTTTCTCTCCAATTGCCCTGTTCTATCAAGCTTTCCTCCATGCCATTAAGATGAAAAGAGATCAGCCAATGAATGGGCTTTTTATGTCTTCTTCTAACATTTATTTATTTGACCTCTCATCTAGTGTCCTTGGATTTTTTGGTTGCCTCCCAACTAAGTCTTAACCAGTTATGATTCAGCTCAACTTTCTGAGATCAGCTAAAGCCAGCTGAAGCTGCCGCTGGCTCTTCCCACTATATATGCCCCGAATCAGGTATGGGATTGAAAAATTGTAGCAACCAGTTCTCTGCCCGGTTTCTAGCTAGGCATGGGCATGGGTTTGATAGCTTCAGTGAGCATTTGGCCCCGCCCATCCACCCCTACGCTTTCCTGTCCTATATTTCCCTGTGTTTTTAGCTCAGCTGATTCACGGGACACAGCAGATTGATGCGCATCAGCTGTTTTACTCACTGGCCCTGACATAGAAGGTAAGTTTTGAAGCTTATAAAGCTCGTTTTTTTGAAAGTTGCATGCGCGCGCACGAAGCGAAATGGTTGTTCAACCAATTGTATCTCACCACTGCTTAAATCCCTTATGCTTTCATATAAATCAGGAAATCTGATCCATAAAACTGAGGATATGAACATTTCTTGGAATTTCCAGCTTTGCCAGTGCTACCAAAGCACAAAAAATTACTCTGCAACCTTTCATTGGGTTAATGCAATGTGTTAATATGCATGTATTAAAGCAGCAAGCTGTCTTAGGGTTTTATTTCTGGAAAGTTAAGCATGGGCAACTGTGTTTGATACTTGATAGAGAACCATAGTTGTAAGCTGGAGCAGAAAATTGAAAAAACCAACCAACAAACATCCTGGGAGAAACTAAAGGCAAACAACCTCTTTGCCTGCCTTGACATGCTTATATGTTACTAAGAAGTGAACTGAAAAAATAAGTTTCTTGTAGATTTAGGCTTTTCTTTTGCAAGGATAAAAACATGACTTTTCTTCATTTTCCTTACAGAAGCTTACAAATCAGAATGAAGATGATAGAGAGACATAGACAGAGAGACAGAGATAGAGATGATGGAAAGATAGAATCTTTTTTTCTCCAAATCTTCTAGTCTTCTGACTGCCTTAAATATATCTATGAACAACCCAAGTGTTCATCTAAAACAAGGGTGTCAAACTCAAGGCCCACGGGCCGTATCCGGCCCACAGAGTGCTTAGATCCGGCCCATGGGGCTGGCCTGGAACAGCGCCTCTGCCAGTGAAAATGGAGCTCAGGGGCTGCACACACACCCCTAGCTCCATTTTTGTTGGCAGAGGTCTATAAAAACAAACTTAAAAAAAGGAGAAATGTTTCCCCTTTTGCATTTGAGCATGCAAGAAGGGACAGGAAAGGAGAAAGGGAAAGAGGAAAGAGAAAGAAAAAGAAGCGAAGAGGGGAAGAGGGGAAGACAGGAAGGAAGGCAAAATAAGGAAAGAGGGGAAGGAAGAAGAAAGGAGAAGGAGGAAGGAAGGAGAGTGAGAGAGGTTCTCAGGGAAGTCCTGCCTTAGCACTTGGCTCCCTGACATGAGTGACATCGAGCTGGCCACGCCCACCATGGCCACACCCATCTCTGGCCCTCCGAGTTCAAACACAACCCTGATGCAGGGCTCAATGAAATGAAGTTTGACACCCCTGATCTAAAATGCCTGAAATGATCCCAAATATTAATTTGAAGGCTCAGAAGAAGCAGAAAATACCACGGTGAGCTTTTGCCAACATCTGACAAAGTTCACAGCATATAAAATTCCTTTCAAGCATCCACTGAAGAATGCCGAAGAGCCTTTTCCATTACTGTTGTCTCTTTTTAACATCCCTGATCTGCATCCTTTAAAAAAAAGAAAGAAAGGATTAAGAGTGCAGATAAACTGGGCCTTTAAACTTCTAACATTTTTTTTAAAAAACACCCTACTTGTAATGTACATATTTTATTGCTGATCACCAAAATCAAAGCCAGGAAAAAGTTTCAAGCAAAAGTAGATTTGTTTTTCCTCTGTCCGTTTCTAACAAGTGAATATTCTAATGCTTATCTGCCAGTTTTCAAAGAAATGTCAATAAAATATTTAGGTCATCACCACCACCATCACACAAATGGAGATGCTACTTCAGGGCCAAAAACCTGAATAGGTTTCTCTTTGAAATAATTACGTGGCTTTGTGATATTTATCTTTGAGTTTGTCTAAGTCCCAAGGATGCTTTTCCAAAAGGCAACTGGACTTTTTTGTTGCTTTTTCTCCCCCTTGATGATGTTTCCCTTCTCATCCAAGAAGCTTCTTCAGTTCTGTTCTTGCAGGTTAACTCACTGCCAGGAGTTTGATTCTGACCAGCTCCAATTTGATGCAGCCTTCCATCCTTCCGAGATCAGTAATATGAGGATCCAGATTGTTGGGTGCAATGTGCTGACTCTGTAAATTGCTTAGAGAGGACTGTTAAGCACTGTGAAGCAATATAAATGTCTTAGGTGCTATTGCTATTCCATTCCATTCCATTCCTCTGCATTGCAATGCATTCTGTTCTGTTCCGTTCTGTTCCGTTCAGTGGTGGGTTTCAATTTTTTTAGAACCTCTTCTGTAGGTGTGACCTGCTTTGTGGGAGTGGCTTGCTGGCCATGTGACCAGGTGGGAGTGGCTTGCCAGCCATGTAACTGAGTGAGAGTGGGCAACTTTTAAAATGTAGTGAAACTCACTTAACAACGCTCTTGCTTAGCAACCAAAATGTTGGCTCAGAAACTCTGACATTTGAAGCACGCAAAACTTAAAGCTGTCAAGTTACAAGACCCTCGCACCCCTAACCCTTTAGAAAAAAAACCCCAGGGTGTTCAAACTTGACACCTTTAAGACTTGTGGACTTCAACTCCCAGAATTCCTCCTCTCGCTCTTCATCTTGATATTGTGTGGACGGGCAGGGGGAGGGAGCTGGAACCGGTTCTAAACGGCACTGTAGATTTGTGGAACCTCTTCTATAGAAGAGGTTAGAACGGGCAGGAACCCACCCTTGGTTCCATTCCATTCCATCAATTCCAGCAAAGTAATAGTTATAATGCAGCATTGCAGGCTAACTCTGCTTACTGCCAGCAGTTTGATCCTGATTCAAGTTTGATTCAGCCTTTCATCTTTCTCAGGTCAGTAAAACAAGGACCCAAATTGTGAGGGGGGACAACATTCTGAGTCTCTAGACCATTTAGAGAGGGCTGTAAAAGCACAATGAAGTGGTATATAGGTCTATTGCTCCCCACCCCCATCTCCCCTCCGAAAAAAAAGCAGCTTATCAGCACAGTCTCTTCTTAACGTCGTCTATCTTTTCTCAACAGTTTCTTTCTCGGTGCAGAGACGTGAGTAAGGACTAAGAACAGCTGGGTTAGATGCCAGCATTCGCCTTTTTGGTCCTTGCAGCTGATATAAATTTTGCATGGTGACTGTCTGCGCATGTAGACATCTTTGTTTTAAGTATGCCTCAGTTATTTTGGAAAATCACCAAATGATCGCCCCCAACATGCATTTTCTTTCCACAACCGAAGCCCGTTCTCTGCCCATATGTTACACGCTGCCTACGTCTTACCTTCCGTCAGTCTCATGGCAGGCATAAAATGGTTGAATTCCCTATCAATTACAGGTTGGAACGAGTTTGATTTCAATTATAACAGGAGAGCAAAAACAGCTGGGAAATCCCCCAGGGGGAAAAGGCAAGAATCGAGGGGGGGTGAACGGTTCATTAAGCCCTACTAATTAGGGACAGATGAACCTGAGATATAAAACACATCTTGTTGCTTCCTGCTTGCTTCACTGCGATGGTTTCAGAACACCACCTCGTCGGACTGAAGAAGCTACCTGCATGTTGATGTAATTGCAACCTCATTTGTCGCTGTAACAATTGGCCCAACATTTTAAAAAGAGAAAAGAAATCAAACACCACCACATCAACCAAATTAGTGAACTTCTGCTTGCTGAAAGTCTACCCAAAGAAAACAGCTGCTTTCACTACAGACTTCCGAAAGCTTCAGTCAAAGTAAATAAAATAAAAATGTTGCAAAAATTACTTTGAATCACAAAAGTATTATGCAATTGGGAGGAGCCGAGGTGGCGCAGTGGTTAAATGCAGCACTGCAGTTCAGCAGTTTGGCTGTTCAAATCCCACCAATAGCAATAGCAATAGCAGTAGACTTATATACCGCTTCATAGGCCTTTCAGGCCTCTCTAAGCGGTTTACAGAGAGTCAGCATATTGCCCCCAACAATCTGGGTCCTCATTTTACCCACCTCGGAAGGATGGAAGGCTGAGTCAACCCTGAGCCGGTGAGATTTGAACCGCTGACCTGCTGATCTAGCAGTAGCCTGCAGTGCTGCATTTAACCACTGCGCCACCTTGGCTCAAGGTTGACTCAGCCTTCCATCCTTCTGAGGTGGGTAAAATGAGGACCCAGATTGTTGTTGGGGGCAATATGCTGACTCTGTAAACCGCTTAGAGAGGGCTGAAAGCCCTATGAAGCGGTATATAAGCCTAACTATTGCTATAAAAAAAAAGAATCTTGTGGCCCACCAGTGGCCAGCAGAGCTGGCAGCAGATTCAGGCAGTCCTGGGGAGGAACATGGGCCAGTCCTGGAGTCTGGGGAAGGCTCAGATAAGGGCTCTGTGTTGGAGGCAGAAATGGGGCCAGGGCCATCTGACAAGTATCAGCTGCCTTCAGAGTCAGACATCAGTGAGGCAGAAGAGCAGCTGGAGTCTGTTCCCAGGGTATGCACAGATGCTAAATGAAGGGAACAGCTAAGGAACAAAGGTCAACTTGGGGGTAAGGCCACAGGTGGACAGTGAATGGCCCCTCCCATAGGGAATAAAAGAGGAGTGAAATGGGAGGGGTGTTTGTAGGAGACAATTAGTTCATTCCTCCATTCTTGCCAAGTATTGTAGCCTCTGAAAGATATCATCTTGGCCACTTTCCAAGCCTGATAAAGGTTTGGTAATTGTGAAACTATCTTGAAAGACTGTGGGAGAGGAAAGACTTTACTGGAGAGGAATTCACTGTAAATTAAATAAAAGGGGTTTATCGAGATGAGGACTCAGCTTCGTGCTGCTGGAGAAGCATAAAAAGGTCCACTAGCTTTCTAAGCTGGCTTGCAAGAATCACTCTCGTTAGCAAAATGTGTTATTGATTTCTGCATAGATGGAAGATAGCACAATCACAAGGGTTTCAATGTTCTGCAAAGAGGTGTACCTAGATCAAACACGTAGAAGAATCATCCTCAGTCTGCTCCTTCTTTAGTATGCCCTCTAGATCTTTTGCAACCCCTTGATTCTCATGTAACAAATCTTTACTGGCTAGGAATTTAGCAAGTTATGGTCCCCCACACATGGGAATGTCTTGAGAAACTTAGCAAACTATAGGACAGCCATGAACACCAACACCATAGTACTCAAGTCCATTGCATGTTTGAATTAATTGAATTGATTTCAACAGCTGGTTTCAACAAGTTGGATTTTAGCCCATTGGTTCAACCACAATTGAATTGATTGCATTGATTTCAACAGCCCATGAGTGGTCTCGACAAGGTGGCATTTATGCCATTGATGACTACAATTGAATGGACTGAATTGATTCCAACAGCTCATGAATGGTCTCAACAAGTTGTTTTTTAGCCCATTGGTTCAATTACAAGCTGTTCAACAGGCTGGTTCTAAAGCAACAGTATTCAAAAATCCCAGTGCTATGACCTCCTAAATTATGATAGATGAATCTGGGCCAACTCTCCACCCTATCATGAACACAGCTATACATTTCCTTGTGTTAAGTTTGGAGAAAAGATTAATAAACCTCTTTGAATAAGTACGTTTTAATCTACATTTTGCAGAGGTATACATAAACAGATTTTGTTCTTGGTGGACACAGAGCTGCGGTGGTGCAATGGTTAGACTAAGGTGTGGTATTCACGTACTTTCCCTACCAGTTCGCAAATGTCAGACTGTGCAGGGTACATGAGAGCCGAGGTGGCGCAGTGGTTAGGGTGCAGTACTGCAGGCCACTTCAGCTGACTGCTATCTGCAGTTCAGCGGTTCAAATCTCACCGGCTCAAGGTTGACTCAGCCTTCCATCCTTCCGAGGTGGGTGAAATGAGGACCCAGACTGTGGGGGCGATATGCTGACTCTGTAAACCGCTTAGAGAGGGCTGAAAGCCCTATGAAGCGGTATATAAGTCTAACTGCTATTGCTACTGCTATTGGCCATGTGCACATGTGCTTCGATCGCATGCATGACCTGCACACATGAATGGCTTGCACATATGCATGGCTTGAAAATGTGCCTAAATAGAGCTGGGGCAGGCCCACTCGTGATTTCTACTACCGGTTCGCGTGAACTGGTCCGAACTGGCTGAATACCACCTCTGGTTAGAATCCAATATTGCAGGTAATACTGCTGACTGCAAGCTGCTAGCAGTTTGATAATTCGAGTCTTACCAGCTCAAGGTTGACTCAGCCTACCAAGGATGGTAAAATGAGGATCCAGAATGTTGGGGAGAATTATGCTGACTCTATGAACCACATAGAGAGGGCTGGGAAGCACTATGAAGCAGTATATAAGTCTAAATGCTATTCCTATTTACTCCCCCACAGCTTGAGAACCAATGGGCTAAAGACAAAGTTACTTTGTAGGCGGTAAGTAATTCATGTGCCAATATAATCACCTGGAGTTAATGAATCCAGAACACTTCGTAAAAGCATTTTGGGGCAGAGGAGGAAATAGAAAGATCATATGGCAGCCACTTCTACTTGATTGAAGCCTCGCCTTTCTTTTTTCCTTACTGAGATGCTTCAATCATGTGGTTGATAGCTGCTATAATAGCCAGCTACTAATTCTTCTTTCACCACAAAACAATCTGTATCCAGATTACTGGCTTAGTAATGTTTTTCTGGTTTCCTTTGAAGTCACCCTACCTCATTATATGAACATTTATTTATAGACAAATGATTAAAGGTGCATTACATTTATTTAGGAGAGAAAGGCTGTATGTAAAAATCTACTCTCAGGAGCTCTGCAATAAAACACCATGTTCTGTTAAGTATTGTGGCTTCTGAGTGCAAGGATATTTTAAATGACAGTGTAGAAGGTGAGCTTCAGATGAGATAAATCTAAAAGCCACATTTACATGTTTAATTTTTAGGCAGTAAAATTTTTAAAAGAGCATAAAAGAAGAAAAAAAGAAGGGGCACAGGGGAGGGGGCAAAAAAGACATTTTGCTGGCACGCTGTGACATTGATGTCAATGAAAGAATATAGCGTAATCGATAACTGGCATCTTGACATATTAGCCAGCTACTAATTCATCTATTGCCACAAAATAATCAATATCGAGGTTACAGGCTCGGTATCAATTCAGGCCTGGTACTGAAGCTAAAACATATGAAGAACAACGGCAGGAAGTGGGCATGTTGAGTCCAATGAAAAGAAGATGGTGGGATGACACGATAGCAGTATTCTAGTATTTGATGGGCTGCGACAAAGAAAAGGGAGGTCAACCAGGTGTGGGATTCTACCGCTTAGGACCGGTTCGGGCAAACCGGTAGCTCCGACTATCAGCTGAGAGAGAACCAGTTCACTCCGATTTTGAAGTGGGCACACTCTCCTCTGTGCTATACTCACCTATATTTCATTTTCTGAAGTCCAGCTGATTGACGCAGCAGAGTGGATTGCCGCACTTCAGCTGTTATCTTCGCTAGCAGTAATGATGAAGGTGAGTTTTCTGTAAACTGTGCACACACTCTCAGTGTGTGCTCAATGCACGCTCAGCGTGTGCTCAGCACACACTCAGCAAATCTATTGTTAAACCAGTAGGATCCCACCGTGGGGTCAACCCATTCTCCAAACCACCAGAAGGTAGGACAAGAAGGAATGGATGGAAAACTAATCAAGGAGAGGAGCAACCTAGAACTCAGGAGAAATTTCCTGGCAGGACAATTAACCAATGGACTTGCCTTCAAAATACATGAATATAAATATAAATCAAACCAAACCAAACCAAAAGTTCTCTGTGTTTCATCACTGGAGGCTTTTAAGAGAAGACTGGACAGTCACCTTTCTGGAATGGTACAGGGTTTTGTGCTCGAAACAGTGGGTTGGATTAGAGGACCTCCAAGGTTGCTTCCAACTCTCTCACTCTACTCTCATTTTTTTTCTGGTTTCTTTAAAGTCACCCTAGCTGAACATTTATAGGCAAATTATTACAAAGGCATTATGTTTATTTAGGGAGGAAAAGTCTCTACTTAAAATTCAACTCTCCCCAGGTCTGCAATAAAACTTTTAAGCATTGTGGCCTATAAGTGCCAGAGCATCTTTAAAAGTAGCGTGAAAGGAGAGCTTTCACGCTACCCTTTAAGATAAATCTGAAATGATTGAGATAAATCCGAAAGCCACATTTGCATGTTTAGTTTTTTTAGGTAGTAATTTAAAAACAAAATAAAAGAGAAAAAGAGATGGGGTGAGGGAAGCCACTTTGCCAGCATGCTGGGATATTGATGTCAATGGAAGAATATAGCGTGCATTTAAGTTTCACCCACTGAAATTTCCTGGAAGATAATCTGGCTTGTTTTGTTTGAATCATGCTGCATTCTAAAAAGCCATCCCTTTGGTTAAACACAAAACTTTCAATGAGGGCTTTGTGTGAAATCACCTGTACACACTGATGAAATGAAGTTAATGGCATCTTTATGGGAAGATATTCCCCTTAGATGCCTTGTTATCAAGAAAAGCTCTCTTTAATGAGCCACAGTGGCACAATGGTTAGAGGGCAGTACTGCAGGCTACTTCTGCTGATCACCGGCTGCCAGCAGTGTGGCAGATCGAATCTCACCAGGTTCAAGGTTGACTCAGACTTCCATTCTTCTGAGGTGGGTAAAATGAGGCCCCAGGTGGTTGGGGACCAGCGGTGGGTTCCTGCCAGTTCTAACCTCTTCTATAGAAGAGGTTCCACAAATCTAGAGTGCCATTTAAAACTGGTTCCAGCTCCCTCCCCCTGCCCGTCCGCACATCATCAAGATGAAGAGTGAGAGGAGGATTCTGGGAGATGAAGTCCACAACTCTTAAAGCTGTCAAGTTTGAACACCCCTGGAGGTTTTTTTTTCTAAAGGGTTAGAAGGGTCTGTTTCTAAAGGGTCTTGTAACTTGACAGCTTTAAGACTTGCGTGCTTCAATTGCCAAAGTTTCATTTTGGTTGCTAAGTAAGAGCGTTGTTAAGTGAGTTTCACCACAGTTTACAAATTGGCCACACCCACCCAGTCACATGGCTGGCAAGCCATTCCCACTCAGTCACATGGCCAGCAAGCCACTTCCACCCAGTCACATGGTCTGCAAGCCCCTCCCATATAGCAGGCCACACCTACAGAAGAGGGTCTAAAAAAATTTGAAACCCACCACTGTTGGGGACAGTAGGCTGACTCTGTAAACCGCTTAGAGAGGGCTGTAAAGCACTAGGTAGCAGTATAAGTGCTATTGCTATTAAAGGAAAAATTCACTTCCGGAAGCTACTGGAACGTTCCTCCTTCTTTTCCTTTCTCCCTGTCATTCCTAATATATGGAATATGCTCCATTGGAAGCTCAGCCTGACCCTCACATCTTTCAATTTTAATTATTTTATGTTGGTAAGGTAAAACATTTTCCCCTGTCTGATTGTTTCTAACTTTAGGGAGTGGTGACCATCTGTTTCTTAGCTGAGGGGACCAGTGTTTCCATATTCAGTTGGCCAGTATGACTGTACACCAGTGGTGGGATTCAAATAATTTAATAACCGGATTGCCCAGAGGCAGGTTGGCTGTTGTGGGAGGCCTGTGGCCCCATCCCCATCCTCCATCTCCGCTTCACAGGTGGTACAAGCCTCCCATGATGGCCAATCTGACCCTGGGCAAACTGGTTGTTAAATTACTCACTTCATCAAAGTGGGTGCTGCGCTGCAATGGAGAAATAGGCAATGGAGTGACTGGCACGAGGGAAGGAAGAAGAGCAGGGAGAAGAAAGAGGGGAAGGGGCTTTCTCCTTCTCTCATGCTGGCCGCTACGTTACCTATTTCTCCATTGCAGCACAATCCCCAAGATCCACTTTGATAGCAGGGGTCTGTGTGTAATTTAACAACTGGTTTGTCTAAACTGATGCGAACCGGCTGAATCCCACCACTGCTGTATGCCAAGGTGCATGGAATGCTGTTACCTTCCTACTTAAGAAGTACCTATTTATCTACTCGCATTATCATACTTTCAAACTGCTAGGTGGACAAGAGCTGAAATAAGTAATGAGAGTTCACCCTGTTGCATGGCACTCAAGTCTCAAATCTGGGCTGAAAAGTTCAACTATTATTTATTATATTATTTAATGGTGGTAGTGATTTTTAATGGTTACATGTTGTTTTTGTTTCCTTCTTGATGGATTTAAAACAAGCCTTAAGGAGGTAGACTCCCCCCCCCCAATGAAATAATTCTTTAGTATTACTTTCTATCTTAATTTTAGAGGAAACTTTCAATATTTCTGGACATATTTGGTAATATTTCCCTATACAAGATTGTCAAGCAAAAACTTGGATCTTCAGGTCTCAGATAGAAGCTTAACTTAATGAGTTATTGTGTTTGGGCATCCTCAGGTGAGACCGAGCCTCAGGTCTTCCTTTCATATATCAACAGGAGTAGGCAACTTGAAATACATCTAAGTCTAGCCAGGAAAACTATATTGCCTTCATTATTCTGCATAGCCCTTCAGATCCTTCCACTTTCCAGATCAAACCATTGACTCAGGGTGATCCTAACAATTAAAATTAAAATTTAACATGATGCCACCATGGGAAGAGATGCTTCCTACCTTGAGATGATAAGAAATTAATTAGAAACAAACTTCAACAGGTGTATATACTGCTTATTTGAAACAGTCCTGTAGGTCAGTAATTTTTTACTAGTGATTGCAAAGAGATTCTCTACATTTGTTGTCCATCTCAAAATACTTGCTTTGTTTTTTTTCAGCCTAGCAACATGCATGCTACTGATTTGGCATTGATTTATTCTGTTTGTGCTAGAAAAATACAATCTCTGAATGTTCACTGCTACATCGGCACATTGGCATTGCTACTTCCTGAGAATTTTTTTAAATTTTTTTTTTTCCAATCTAGTGTTTAGCCCTTCAGGGTGCTAATTAATACAACCCTAGACAGGAATACTTCATTTAAAAAGTCAATACTGTCGGAGAGAGACTCTCCTAGTTGGGAAGAGGAGTCAATGGAGGAGCAGTCTGGAATCATAATGTAGACACAAGGGGTTCACCGACAAAACGGCGACCGACAAAAGCGCGCCTGACTAAAACGCGGTGACAAAACCGCGAGTTCTAAACCACGCCGACGAATGAGTGCTGAAGCGCGCCAACAACAGCGCACTGAGAGAAATGCGCTCCAAACCTAACCCTAACCCTAACCCTAACCCTAACCCTAACCCTAACCCTAACCCTAACCCTAACCCTAACCCTAACCCTAACCCTAACCCTAACCCTTACCTTAACTTAAATTGCGCTTCTGTCAGCGCGCTGTTGTCGGCGCGTTGATGACATCATGGTTTTAGCGATGCGGTTTTGTTGGCATGCTTTTGTCGTGCGCGCATTTGTCGGGTCACGGACACAGTTCACTGACAAAAGGCTAGTTCTGACTGGCCACCACCCCCCTTGAATGTTGTTTATAAGTTTACCACTGGGAAAGACTTATCTAGCTGCCAGTCTGGGAAGATAGGCAAAGAACAATAAAGTAGATATTTGAACTCTTCAGGTGTGAGTCTGGTTGTTTGTGCCTGACAATATTCATGAATATTAAATCTTGCTCCCTCCCTCTCTCCCTTGCTCCCTCCCTCGCTCCCTTCCTTGTTTCTCCTTTTATAAATTATTATTTTGGCATTGACAATAATTCATTGGTTAATTGACTGATTGCCATCAATTTGGTGTCAATTGTTGACCCAGATGTTCTCCAGATGTTCTCCTGTCTCCAACCTGATCCTCCAGGGTTTCCAATAGCTCACCCATCACTATTAAAATAAAATCCATCTGCCTGGTTGCTAATCAGCCTCTTATCTTTCCTCCCCACCTTTCTCAGTGTTATAGATTTCTCAATGAAGCTGGCTCGTCTCATAATGTGTCTGAATTAGAATAGTTCAAATCTAAACATCTGTGTCTCAAATAAGATCGATTTGTTCCATGGTAGATTTCTTTGCTTCCTTGGCTGTCCTTCGTATTTTCAGAATTCTTCTCCAAGAACAAAATTTAAAAGTATCAATACTCTTTTGATCTTGCTTCTTCAAAATCTGACTTTTGCTTCTATAGGGAGAAAATGCCTAGGTGATTACCATGTTTCTCTGAAAATAAGACAGGGTCTAATTTTCTTTTGACTCCTGAAATAAACACTTAGCTTTATTTTTAGGGAGATCTTATTATTTTAGAGGTGCAGGAGACGGTGAGCGTAGTCACTTCATGGCTGCTGCTGTGTTGCAATATTTTCAGGGAGGGCTTATTTTTAGGGGAGGGCTTATTTTAGTGCATGTGCTCAAAAGCCCAATTGGGCTTATTATCCAGGGAGATCTTATTTTTTGGGAAACAGAGTACGATACTTATATTTTCATATGGCATTTGAGTATCATTTCCAAGAGTTTCATTGTTACCCTGCAAATGGAGTATAGATCTTGACTTGAAACTATTGCATAAATTAACACTATGTTACTTAATAAATATGTTATTATGTTATTTAATAAATAATGCTACTGTGTTACTTAATAAGTGAATGTTTAGGAGTTTTTCAACAATAAGACAATAGTATATTAATCTATTGGTCAAGCAATGATAGATGTTTGCTTTATTTCTTCTTCCATCTATCTTTAAAAGGATAGTTTCTTATTGAAAAGACAAATATGCATGTATTTGGCAGCAAATAAATGAGCAGTTTTCTGAACAATTAGATCACAGAAAGGTGTGATACAGAAACAAGTATAGACATTGCAGATATTAAGCTTCTGTGTCTTTATCATTTATTATCCTAGCAGCAAATAAAATTACTATAATAGTGTGAAATCATATGGGAACTTAAACCTTTCTGTCTATCAAGCTAGACAGCACCAGAAATGAACTGATAAATTATGAGACTAGCTCTCCTAAGTGATTTCTTCCTTCACTGATTCCTTCCATGATTTATTCATTCTCTGATTGGTTAAAGCCACAATGGGATCACATTCCTTTAGTAAAGCATGTATTGGGTCTGTGGATTTCTATAAATAATCAAAAAGATAGGAGGAGGAGGAGGAGGAGGAGGAGGAGGAGGAGGAGGAGGAAGAAGAAGAAGAAGAAGAAGAAGAAGAAGAAGAAGAAGAAGAAGAAGAAGAAGAAGAAGAAGAAGAAGAAGAAGAAGAAGAAGAAGAAGAAAGGCACAGGGGAAGGAAAGGAATTTAGAGGGAACTTTATAGATTTAGTTCTAGAGGATGACATAAAAATGTGATGAAAATCAGGTGTGCTAAATGAATATTTAACCTGCATTCTTTTCTTCATTTCCTTTAAACTTATTCCAGTGGGCTAGATTGATCTATGTTTCTGGTTTTTTTTAAAAAAAACTGACTTCCCAAAGACAAAAAAAGTAAATGAATTTAACAAATGTTGCAGGACACTTGACAATTGTGTATGAATGGTGACAAAGAGATTACAGATAAATCTTGGAAACATCTTTGATCACTTCCTGATAGGGATATGCTCCATAAAGAAGTTTATTTATATCTACTATGAGAATAGTAAGAATATTAAGAATATTCTACCAAAGCAACAGATATTGAAGAATACCTAAGACAGAACCTTGTGGTCCCTCACTGCTTACTTCCCTCCATGTAGGTGTAGTATCATTAAGGAATACTCATTGAGTACATTTTGTCAGCTAGTTACAAATCCATCTGATGGTGATACAATCTATCCCACTTTTTTTTAACTTACCAAGAAGTAAGTTTTGTCTACCTTGTCAATTGCCTTGCTGAAGTTTAAATATACTATGTCCACAGTATTTTGCTGGTCTACTAATTTAGTTACTATGTCAAAAAATGAAATAAGATTGGTTTGGTATGATCCATTTTTAACAAACCCATACTGACTTCTAGTTATTACTTTACTCATTTCTGAGTCTGCAGCCAAGACACAAGGCATACATTTTGCCAAGCAGTTATCATGAAGGCAAAAGAAAGGAGCAAGAAGCACATTCAGACTGGTAAGATTATGTTACTGTAACTTTGCAATAAAAGTAGTCCTGACTTATAAGGCATTGAGTTTCTGGTCTGATTTACGTTGAAGAACTGGCAGATTTAAAAAGGTAAACACTTGAGGGAAATAACTTTCCTATGGTTGAAAGCTGAATGTAGTAACAGGCAAAAACACATGATTGTTTGACAATAAGACTGATAAATGTGATCCTGTAAGAATACACCAAAATCATCTCTATCACAATCTATATAAAACTAAGGCCATTACAGTCACACTTCAGTTACGGTAACTCCAACACAGAAAGTTCATCCTCAGGCTCATAAATTTGCAAATTAATCTTTTATGATCCAAGATGCAATGCCTTCTTGACTATAACATTACAATTGTGAGACAATCAATTACCTTGTTTTAAGAAAGAACTTTTTATAAATATTCACTGCACAATTAAGTTTGTTACTAAGCTATTATAAATCAGCTTTGAACATGTAAAACAGAAGTTTACAATAAGTTGTGATTAATGCGGAAAACTAACTATTCATGCCTTGAAACACCATGCTTATAAATAGCTGAAGCCACTATCAAAATCCAGATATATTCAGATATAATCCTATAAATTGGGAGAGGAACAACCTTCAAATAATTAGAATAAATTTCTAACCAATAGGAAATTAAGGCTGTCCCTGTTGTTTTTTTCTCACCACTATAGTGGTTTGGTTTAGATGTAGCCACAGTTATAACTTCTCAAGCTACTCTTTCTTGCTCAATTCTGGATTCCAGAATTAGGATCATGGGATCAGGGAACTGGGATAGACCACTGAAGACATGAAGCCTAAGCCACTAATTAGGGCAGGAATCCAAAATGAAATCTCAGTTAGCTATCAAGCTTTGCTTGGACATCTCCAGTGACAAGAAGGCCATCACCTATCTTCTCTGCTCTTAATTGAAATTCTGTGTGTGTGTGTGTGTGTGTGTGTGTGTCTCCGTGTGTGTCTGTGTCTGTGTCTGTGTCTCTGCTCTCTCTCTCTCTCTCTCTCTCTCTCTCCATCCATCCATCCATCCATCCATCCATCCATCCATCCATCCACAAAAACAGATCTTGTGACATCCTTTGTTATATCCTTCCTCTGTCTTTTCCAGTCTAAATGTGTTCAACTTCCTCACTTTCTCCTTAGAGAAATTCATTTCTAATTCCATGAAGGAGAAGGCCTCTTCTAGATGAGAACTGTTACTTCCAGTGGCTTATAAATCATGTTTCTATTGATAGTTTGTAACCACATCACACTCTTAGCTCCCATTTGGTTGGGATCAACTGAAACTGAATATGCAGTCAATTAGCAGTTGAAGTAACCCTTAAGTGCTTCACCAATATTGATGTATCCTTTAGAAAACCAAAAACATTATTCAGAGCTTTTCTCATATTGGTTATAGGTCTTCAGGATGCCTTCTATATATCTAAGAAATAATTCTTTTACTTCAAAATATGTGTTATACAGCATTCAAGGCAAATAATGTCAACATGGAAACAAAGACAGAAATTTTCAAAACACCTCTGTCATATTAGCAAAATCTATCTATCTATCTATCATCTATCTATCTATCTATCTATCTATCTATCTATCTATCTATCTATCTATCTATCTATCTATCTATCATCTATCTATCATCTATCTATCTATCTATCTATCTATCTATCTATCTATCTATCAAATTTTCTCTCTCTCTCTCATCTATCTATCTATCTATCTATCTATCTATCTATCTATCTAAAAATACTGTGGGAGTACAACACCCCTAACACTCCTCGGGGGGGGGGGTGTTTTGTTGGGCATTCAAATGGCTTCTACTGTATTGTCGTAAATGGCTTCTACTGTACAGTGCAGTGAAGTTGTTATGGTAACGGCTTCACAGTACTCCACAAGGGGGCCACAACATTCATCTCTGGGCTTCCCAACAGAAATAAATGGAGATGAGCTCTTTGTGTCCTGATCAGTGAGGAACTCATGGTAGCACAACAGAACACAATTAATGCTCTTGGCAAGATCTTTCTGGACAAGATCTGTTTAACTTGTACATGTTTTAAATTTATATTTTATGACATGCATTATACTTCTTTCTTCACCTAGTGGTGAAGACACTCACCACCCACTTGGAAGGTTGAGTTCAATCCTAGGTAGTAGCAAGTATTTCACTCCTAAGGAGCAAAGGAAAGAAAATTGCTGTGAACTCCATGTGGTGTCAGGAAGGGCATCCGGATAGTAAACACTCAGTTTCATCCAGTCACCCCAATTCTACCCCAAATTAAGGGATTACAGGGTCGTAAAAAGGGACTTTTAAAATAGTACACCTTATTTTAATTGTTATGCTTCTGACACGAATAAAGAAAGCTACCAAGTAAATGCATTCATGAGGAAGGGACCTATAATGGTTGCCAAGGAGGCCTATTTGTTTCGTGCATTCTACATAATTTGCATTGTCTCTGGGATTTGTACAAGAATTCAATTAGCCCTAATGGCCTTATTGTCCCCATAGGAAAAATGGGAAAACAGGATTAGATTAATTGACAAGGACATCTAGCAGATTAATGGCTTCAGGTGAGAGATAAATTGGATGAAATACAATTCACATGTCCTATTTTTTTTAGGGATCACACTGTATTGTTTCTGCCTCATTCTTAAGCCAACTGGGTTGGGTAGATTTGGCTGAAAAGCTTGCATGAATCCCAACCTAATCTCGGAGAATCTCAAAGGCGAAACCGTATGAAGAACAATTACAGGAACTGGGTATGTCTAGTTTAATAAAAAGAAGGACTGGGAGGAACATGATTGCAGTGTTCCACCGTTCGATGGGCTCCTATAAAGATGAGAGGGTGAAACTCTTTTCCAAGGCACCAAAAGGCAAGACAAGAAACAATGGTTGGACATTAACCAATGAGAGAAGCAATGTAGAACTAAATTTCTTAACAGTGAGAAGAATTAACCAGTGGAATGGCTTGCATTCAGATGTTATGGGTGCTCCATCATGGAAGGTTTTCAAAAAGAGATTGGACAACCATTTTTCTGAAATGATATAGAGTTTCCTGATCGAGCAGGGGATTGGATTAGAAGACCTCTGATGTGCCTTCCAATTCTATGTTCTATGCACTATGTTCAACCATGGCTTCCTAAATTATCATCCCATGCAAATCCAAACTATTGGGATTTATTTAATAGGGATTCATTATATATTGGTTTAGGGTTGATATATAAACTCAGGTTAATTGTCCTTGTATTGGCAAAGAAAGCAAAACAAAAAAGCATATTTGTATGCCTCCTGAAGAGTAAGGAAAGATTTCCTACCCTGACGTAGGAATATTGCACTATAACTTTAATCATTCCTACAATACAGTATTTCCCTTCTCAAAATAGTGACTTGGCTTCCTTTTTTTCTCCTGCAACAATCCACCCGCTTTATATTCTAGTCCATTTTTAAGAGATGAGGACCTTTTATTGATAATCAAAATGAAGACGTAATATCTGTAGGACACATTTGTCCAGTGAAAAGGAATCAGCGTTCAAAGGTAGAAATATCTGAATTTCTTTACATCAAACCCTGCTGTCAGCTCCTATGAAAAGTCACAAGGATTTCGATGTTTTTTTTTCCTGTGAACATTGCATTTCTTGAATTGTAGATGCTTTATTTTTATTGAAATGCTGGTCTTGAAAGAAGCCTTTTGACTATTTATATTCACTGACAATATTCTCCTCTGATAGCAAGTCTGAAGTTAGCAACTACATTGGAAGAATTCCCTTGTTTGCCAACTTGTCTCTTCTTTCAAAGGGAGACAAACCTCAAAACAACAGAAAGCTAGTATCTGATTCTTCAGTAGTTTGAAATCAAACTTACAAAGGGGCCTGAACAAATGCATTTTAACACAAATGAATAAGTCAACCAGCAAACTCTGCCTTCTTAAAGAGATTTTTGTACTGTAATCACTTAACAAAAAAACAAGATGGCAGTCCAACCATGGGGAAAAATATCTGTGTCTGAAACATAACACACTAAAAAAGAAAAAAAAAATACCTTGTTGCTTCTGACATTTGAGTTTATCCCAAAAGGTGCAATTAAAACTTCCCATAGTAAAGGATCCCTGAATTCTGGAAGTTAGCTCTTAGAATTTTGTATGCCCCCAATAAAAGCATCCTTAATAAACTTTGAAAAGAGGGGAGGCACAGACCTATATTTTTCATGCTTTGGTAACTATATGGAGTTAGGATTAGCAACACAATTAGAAATAATACTTTAGAGATTATGATGATGATCATCAGAATCATCATTGCCAGAAGATGATATGGAAACATTTAAGGCTTTGCTTCATATAAGTAACTCAAAACATTATATGGACTTGTTGTCATTACTACATGGCATCAACTTCACCAACATCACTTGATTTCAATTTGCTTAACTCTCAAGATTAAATGTGTATCACTGTCAAATGTGTCATCCATTATCATGTAGTTTCAATGGCCAGGTCGCAATATTTTATTTTCTGACTCTGGCGTCTTCTAGTATTATATACTTTATTCATTAAACATAAAACTCAGCCAACTGAACATTCAAAAATGCATTACAAATACCAGTCACTGGTTCTAATGGTTGATACGGGTTGCTGCCAGCGTCCTAGGTATCAACCAAGTACCTTCTTAAAATATAAGATGTTCCGAGTAGCGCAGTTTTTTGCAGTTCCTCTGGTGTTATTGCAGGAAGCTGCAATTTGTGGACATATCTTGTGAAATTCTTTGACATGGTGCCAAGTGCCCCGATGACAATGGGTATCACTGTTACATGCTTCATCCATAGCCGTGTAGTTTCGATGGCCAGGTCGCGATATTTTGTTATTTTTTCTAGTTCTTTTTCTTCGACTCTGGCATCTCCAGGAACAGCGATAACAGTAAACTGTGCACTTCGGCCCTCTACAACTGTGATATCTGGCGTGTTGTGCTCCAAATGACAATCTGTTTGTATCTGAAAGTCTCACAAGATCTTCACCTTCTCATTTTCAATAACTATTTCTATTTTATGTCCCCATGACTTTCTGGATACAGGTAAATCATATTTTTTACATAATGACCAATGGATTAATTTAGCAACTCGGTCATGTCTAGCTTTGTAATCAGTTTGTGCAATTTTGCTGCACATTAAACGTGAAACAGTTTCGACTTTGTTATTGCAAAGTCGGCAGTTTGGATTGTCAGTGGATTTTTGTATCTTCGCTTTCATGGCCTTAGTTTGTAGTGCTTGTTCCTGAGCAGCCAGTATTAAACCTTCCGTTTCTTTCTTGATAGTTCCCATCTTAAGCCATGTCCATGTCAAGTTGTCATCACATTTTCCTTCAATGTTTTTCAAGTGCTGTCTATGCAAAGCTTTGGTTTTCCATCTATTTAATCTGTCATCCAGCTGTTTTTCCTTATATTCTGCCTTTGTTTCTGTTGTTTTTATGCTGTTCTGTTTTCACAGCCTGCAGCAATTTTTCTGTACTTTGGTTCACATAATCATTCAAACTTCGTTTTTCTTCTTCTACAGTTTGATGGATTTTGCTCAACTTCAATTTGCAAGTCCTGTTATTTTGTGATTTTTTTTCTTGCTGTTTATCTTCAATTTCTGTATCTCCAGGTATTGCAATGTCAATGAACCATTTTTTTTCTTTTCAACTATTGTTATGTCAGGTGTGTTGTGGGTCAAGTGCCTGTCAGTCTGAATTCTGAAGTCCCACAAGATCTTGACTTTCTCATTCTCTAAAACCTTCTCAACCTGATGTTCCCAGTGGTTTTTGCTGTACTCAAATCCAAACTTTTGGCACAATTTCCAGTGAATGATCTTAGCAATGTGGTCATGGCATTGTAGGTAGTCAGTTTGTAAAATTTTTCTGCACCCACTGATCAAATGGTCGATGGTCTCATCTTTCCCATTACAGAGGGGACATTTGCTGTTTGTGGTAACATGTTGAATTTTTGCCTTCATGCAATTTATGGCTAAGGCTTATTCTTGAGCTGCCAAAATAAAGCTTTCTGTTTCTTTTTTCAGTACTCCTGATCTTAACCATTTCCAAGTTAGTTTTTGGTCAGCTTTGCCTTCAATACTTTTCAAGTATTGGCCATACATAGCTTTGCTTTTCCAATTTTCAGCTCGCTTCTCAATTACTTCTTTCTTATATTCAGCTTTTAACTTAGTTGTCTTCAAAAGGCCTCCTTTATTTACTTCCTTAACCATTGGTTCTTAACTTTTCTGGATGTAGTAATTCAAGCTGTGTCTTTCTTCTTCCACAGTCTGCTTCACTTGTAGGAGTCCTCGACCACCCTCTGCTCTTGGTAGATACAATCGGTCAACAGCACTTTTAGGGTGCAAAGCATGATTCATTGTCATAAGCTTCCTTGTTTTTCTGTCCAAATTGTCCAACTCCATCTGGGTCCAGACAATTATTCCTGCAGATTATCGAATTACATGTATAACCCAGGTATTTATGGCTTTTATGTTGTTGTTGTTGTTGTTGTTGTTGTTGTTGTTGTTGTGATGATGATGTTTTTGATGACCATTTCTTGATGACCATCAAGAAATTGACAAATATTAATAGAAAATCCGGGCGGGGGGGAGATAAACAGACTTCAGTCTGTTGATTATACGGTATAGCATTGAAGTGACGCTTGTGAAAGTTTGGGAAAAGTTTGTGAAAAAATATTTTCCCCTAATTAATCCCATCCACCCCTTTCCGTCCTGGAGGCATCTCTTCAATTTCAATTCTGCAAAAAGTCATTCTTGATGATTGGGTTATAGGATGTATAAAATCCTTTAAAAGAGCCGGGAACTATCTGCTGGGGTTCAGGCAACCCAAATAAAGAGTCAAACTTCATTCAGTTCCCGTCAGTCTAAAAGTCGATAAAATTTTAGCTATTATAAACCGGATTGCCTAAAATAAATAAACAACAACAAAAAAAACACACCTCAGCTGGCTAATCTTCCTCGCCTCCTCTGCTTGTGTTTCTTTCCCTTGTGCTGACACCAGCAAAAATGTTTCAGTGGAAATACAACAGGGATGATTCATGTAATCTCACCTGCCCCATCAAGAAACACAGAGGGGTCTTTGTAAGAGTTTCTCAGCAAAATAACACTTGGAAAGTGAGAAAATGGGGGAGGGAGAGAGAGACAGGGGGGGACATTAAAATATCTGCAGGTTGGGTGATATATTGTATTCCAGCAGCAAGCGAGATAGGAATGATTGCTCTCTTCGCCAATAAAATAAAAGCAGATTGAACTTCTGACCTGCACATAGTAATGGAAAAGCCTCCCGAATCCCAGGGAACTACAAAAGGAAGGTCAGTCCTGTTGCAACTGGCTTCTCTTTTCCCAGCCTCAAACTTGTTTTCAGCTGACTAATGCAATGTATTGAAACCTTTTTAATATATATTTTATGGCTCTCTGTCAACAGAAATGGAAAAGCTTTTTCTTGTCATCCTGCAACTGAGAAGCAGAAGTATATAACAAATTTCAAGGATTGGGTGAACTGGATGGATGAGAAGGTCATCTTCTTCTTGGTTGGCATTGGATGGATGGCCTCCAAAGGTGATGCTTTTTTTTAAAAAAACCAACTGTGTGAATAAGACAACTCTTATGAGAGGTCCTTGGTGCTGTCTGTTTTCTTGCAGATGTTTCATTACCCAAACTATGTAACATCATCAGTGCTACCTAGGATTGGGTAAAGAAACATCTTCAAGAGAACAAGCAGATGTGTGCTGCTGCCAGTTCAGATTGGTTTGGGTGAACCAGTAGTTCTGACCACCAGGCACCCACCCCGGCACTAGGTTGTATCTCAAGACCTAAAATGGACACCTAACATCAAAAATGTCATCAAAAAAGCACAACAAAGAATGTTCTTTCTATGCCAACTCAAAAAGCTCAAACTGCCCAAAGAGCTGCTGATTCAATTCTACAGAGGAATTATTGAGTCTGTCATCTGCACCTCCATAACTGTCTGGTTTGGCTCTGCAACCCAACAAGACAGACAGAGACTTCAACGGATAATCAGAACTGCAGAAAAAACAATGGCTACCAACCTGCCTTCCAGTGAGGACCTGTACACTGCACGAGTCAAAAAGAGGGCTGTGAAAATATCCACAGACCCCTCACATCCTGGACATAAATTGTTTCAACTCCTACCCTCAAAAGGATGCTATAGAGACATAGCAATAGCAATAGCAATAGCAGTTAGACTTATATACCGCTTCATAGGGCTTTTAGCCCTCTCTAAGTGGTTTACAGAGTCAGCATATCGCCCCCACAGTCTGGGTCCTCATTTCACCCACCTCGGAAGGATGGAAGGCTGAGTCAACCTTGAGCCGGTGAGATTAGAACCGCTGAACTGCAGATAACAGTCAGCTGAAGTGGCCTGCAGTACTGCACCCTAACCACTGTGCCACCTCGGCTCCTATATCAGAACAACTAGACACAAGAACAGTTTTTCCCTCAAACGCCATCACTCTGCTAAACAAATAATTCCCTCAACACTGTCAAACTATTCACTAAGTCTGCATTACTATTACTATTAATCTTCTCATCGTTCCTATCACCCATCTCCTCCCACTTAGGACTGTATGACAAACGTTGTTGCTTGTATCCTTACGATTTATTTTGATTGTTTCCTAGTATGATTTGATTGCTTATTTGTGCCCTTTGACTATCAGTGTTGTACCTTATGATTAGCAAGGGATTCTTTAATTGTTCACCGAGAGCATCTGCACCAAAGACAAATTCCTTGTGTGTCCAATCACACTTGGCCAATAAAAAATTCTACTCTATTTATCTCACTCTCTGACTTTGTTTCCCACATGAAACCCAGCTGATTGATGCGCCTCACCATGGCTGCCTGAGATTTGCTGTGTGTTTGAAGCGCACGCTCACATTTCTGGTGAACCAGTTGTCAACATACATGCAGACCACCTCTGAAAACAACCAATCTCAGGAAGCATCAAAGACCCCTCATTTCAACCCTGAACTACAGATATTTTCCCTGATTGGTACAATATGGTATGCTTGCAGGCATTTCTATTGTACAGGTAGACACTCAAAATTGATTCTTTCTTCCTTCTATGAGGTCTGATGAATAAATAGCCTTTTGAAGATGCCACAAAGACTCTGAGATAATCAACCCATAATGGGTTGAGTAATATTCTACTCACTGTCCCTACTCCCATTCCTCACTACTCCTAATCTAGTCTTCCGTGGCACGCCGGAACTCATGCAGGATATATAATTCGAAGCTCCATAACGGATCTTGAAAATGCAGGAAAGTCATAAGAACATAATCCCGCCGCTCGAAACTGACAATTTCAACACATTAGAGCGTGAGGCAACAGTGTGAAAAAGGCAGGGGTCTGAATTGTTCTTGGAAATTTTGTAAAGCCTGCCTTTCAACTATAACTGCAGGGTCCTTTTGTACATTATACAGAGGCCCTTCCAGGTATTAAGAAAAAGAGAGAGAGAGAACTCTTTCAGAGGATGAAGAGAGCTCTAATGTGATTGTGTCCTCACCAGCTTCTCTGAATAAGGCGGAAAGTCTAGCCAGAGTGACTTGTAATGTTGTGTTCTTAACTATGTTAATGCCTGTTGGAATTCATCTTTGCAAGCCCTGATTTGCTGCAGCAATATAAAGGTAAAGGTCCCCCTTGCACATATGTGCTAGTCATTCCTGACTCTAGGGGGTGGTGCTTATCTCCATTTCAAAGCTGAAGAGCTAGCGCTGTCCGAAGACGTCTCTGTGGTCATGTGGCCGGCATGACTAAATGCCAAAAGAGCACAGAGTCCTCAGGGTCACCTGAAAAGTGCTCCCAGCTCCTCTAGTCTGCATTTTTTTTCCTCTGGAAATCTGGAAAAATAAGAAACCCCAGTTGCCTCCTGAAAAAGCACCTTTGGGACAACCATGACCTGGATGACTGAGAATCTCAACAGACATTCCACTTCCTAGTTTTCCAGGAAATTCAGGACTTCCTACATGATCTTGAACCCCAAGGCCAATCAAAATCAGCTAGAGGCGGTGCTACAATTTCAGGTACTGTGATAGCTGGATCTATTTAGTCTGCTCCATATCTCTCCAGCCCGAAGATTTATTTATTTTAAAATCATATTTAAATATGTATTTTAATGCATTTCTAAATGCATTTTTCATCAATCGGTATCATATCACCTTTTCCCCATTTAGCTGAGAACTGTGCCTCCAACTGATACCTAAATTCAAATCATGCATTAGCCAAGAAAATTCACAAAATTCAAATCCCACAAACAGCCCTATTTATCATCATTGCTTGCAAATTAAGAGTCTACATTTGCACCAGTGTTTATCAAGCACTGCCAGCAGCCAATGTCATCCTGTCACTGAAACTGAATCCTGAAGTGCATAGAAATGCACACAAAATTGGAAACTAATTTGAAGTTATTATTTCCCCTGAAGATAATCAAAAGATATTCAGAGTGAAAACTTCTAAGCAATAAGCCATCCCGAAGAAGTAATCTCTTGCCATTTAATTCCAAGATACAAAATAGCCATCTTTGGGTAAAAGTCAAATTGAAGCTACCTATGCTGACTTTGCTTTCCCAGATCTAATACAGTGAGATTTAGCAGCTTTTTTGCATGAAATAGGTCAAAAAAATCAATATGGAAACACATGTACAAAGAAGTCAATGATCAGGAGCAAAATCTGGTCAAACTATAAAAAAAGATGTGGAGACTCTAGAAAGAGTGCAGAGAAGAGCAACCAAGATGATTAGGGAACTGGAGACTAAAACATATGAAGAACAGTTGCAGGAACTGGGCATGGCTAGTCTAGGAAAGAGAAGGATCAGGGGAGACATGATAGCAGTGTTCCAATATCTGAGGGGCTACCACAGTGAGGAAGGGGTCAAGGCACCTGAAGTCCAGACAAGGAATAATGGATGGAAACTGATCAAGGAAAGATTTAACCTAGAACTAAGGAAAAAATTTCTGACAGTGAGAACAATCAACCAATGGTACATAAGTTGCCTTCTTAAGTTGTGGGAGCGTCATCACTGGAAACCTTCAAGAAGAGATTAGACAGTCATTTGTCAGAAATGGTGTAGGATCTCCTGCTTGGTCCAGGGGTTGGATTAGATGACCTACAAGGTCCCTTCCAATTCTATTAATCTGTAAGGAAGGTGATGGACTCAATTTCACTGGCGATAGGTATAGCTTGAAGGACCAGGTTGGAGGCAAATTTTCATGGAGAAGAATCTATCCATGTGGTTGCTAAGAGTCAGTGCTGATCTGGTGGCACAAAATTGATCCTCAATGGAATTGCACACATAGATGGGTTCTTAATAGATCAAAGTTGGTTTTCAAAAGATATCTGAGATAATAATAGCAACAACAATAGCAATAGCAGTAGACTTATATACCGCTTCATAGGCCATTCAGGCCTCTCTAAGCGGTTTACAGAGAGTCAGCATATTGCCCCCAACAATCTGGGTCCTCATTTTACCCACCTCGGAAGGATGGAAGGCTGAGTCAACCCTGAGCCGGTGAGATTTGAACCGCTGACCTGCTGATCTAGCAGTAGCCTGCAGTGCTGCATTTAACCACTGCGCCACAGAAACAAGAGCGACAACAGAAACAGAAAAAGCTAATCCCAGGCTGTGTAAACAGAGGTATAGAATCAAGAACACCTGAAGTACTAGTACCACTTTATAAAACCCGAGTGAGATGACATCTGGAATACTGCAGCCACTTTTGGTCACCTGTTGTGGCCCAGCAGGAGCTGTTGGAGCTGCAAACAAACTCCGATAGTGAGGGACCCTATGAGTCGGCTCTGGAAGATGTGGAGGACCATGGACAGGGTTCAGTCTCCGAGCAGGGACCAGAGGGGCTGGTTGGCCACCAGGAGGTATGGAGCAGCGGTGAAAGCCAAAGGGAGTTTGTCCCTGACATCAGGCCCTGGAGCAGTGGGAGGAGCTAAGGGTGTTGGTCCCGGATGCTAGGCAAAGATGGGCAGATAAGCGCCGACAGCAACTATGGAGATATAGAAGATAATTGGGGCCAGGTGGTTGTGATTAGGCTCCTCCCAAGAGAGTATATAAGAAGAGACTTTGGGAGGAGGCTGTTTGCAGGACTCAACTATTATACTAAAGCTGGAGAAGCTCTTGTGTGTATTTCTTATCTGTGGAAGTCTGGGTTGCTGCCAAAGTCTTGTCAGTGTGTTAATTTACCGTGAATAAATTGTCTAGCAGTAATCTTGTGTCATCGTGACTCACCATACGGAGGGGGTCTGAACAGTCACCATACTACAAAAAAGATGTTGAGACCTTAGAAAAAGTTCAGAGAAGGACAACTAAGATGATCAAAGACCTGGAGCCTAAAACTATGAAGAATGTCTGCAAAATTTGGGTTTGGCAAGTCGAAAGAAAAGAAGAATTAGGGGTGACACGATAGCACTATTCCAATATTTGAGGGGCTGCCACAAAGAAGAAGGGGGTCAAATTATTCCCCAAAGTACCAGAGAGCAGAGCAAGAAACAATGGTTGGAAACTAACCAAAGAGAGAAGCAACCTGGAATTAAGGAGAAACTTCCTAAGAGTGTGGACAATTAACCAGTGAAACATCTTTCCTCCAGAAATCGTGGCTGCTCCATCATTGGAGGTTTTTAAGAAGAAATTCAGACAGCCACTGATTTGAAATAGTATTGGTTCTTCTGCTTGAGCAGGGGGCTGGACTAGAAGACCTCCAAGGTCCCTTCCAGATTCTATTCTATTCTGCTGCATATACATACACAGGTACAGTACAGTTTATTTCTGAGTACATGGATATACTCTAAAAAAAATTTGGGGAAAGCCTCAGATAGGTTTTTGCTTTTATATTCTATTTCTGTCTGGCCATCTAGTGTTACTATTTTGTCCTCATACTAGTGTTGATACCTTGATCTGTTGGCCAGTTTAATCTCTGTGAAGGGCATTAAAAGTGGAGCAGTCACTAGTTCCTTAAGCTCCAGGTATTTCCAGTGAGTAAAACATTCTCAAAAAGCATTCAAATACTTTGATGATTTTTAATTTTAAACTGTAGGGTGCATACATTTCCGCACGCATGGAAACCTAGGAAAAACAATTGAATCGTGCACAGTTTGCTTACGTATCTTTCATCTCAGCCAGAAGACCAAGTGGTCAACTGCTTAAAAAAAAAAACGCAGTTTGATCTATGATTTTCAAAACATTTTCAAGTGTTTCAGAGGTTGTTGTTGTTTTTTTTGCATTTTGCATTTTGCAGTCAGAAATATGATTTTTGCCAGATAAAGCCAGATAAAGCAAGCCCAGCCTGAATTTCAAGAGAACAATGCAACTGTAATTGCAACTGTAATCCTGTTTTTTTTTTCTCTCCTAGAACCACCAACCAAATTCCAGTAGGTGTGATTCCCGTTGATTTCCAGTGATTAGCTCCTAACAAGGTGTTAAGAGAACCATAAAAGGAATCCTTGCATCCTTAATCACAGAAATTTAGGCTACCGGCTTGCCAATTTGTTGTCTTTCACCAGCAAAGTGGTGCTTTTCATCGTGAATCCATCTAGACCCTGCTCAAACGCTCCCCGTTCCTTTGTAACTTTCGGTTGAGTGAAACTGGGCATGAAACCCAAAGAGCTTCGGATGGACTTATTTAAAGAACGTCTCCAAAATTTGGACCCATTCCCCAAGCAGGACTGAAATTTGGCAAAGGTGTGGCTGCTTCACCACCATCGAAGTCGTGTGATTGTCGTTTCCAAGGCTTCCTGCCAGCTTCCCACAAGGAAAGTCAAAGGGAGAGCTGGCAGGAAGTTGGAAGTCACTTCTGTTCCTGCTACACATCTGCCCATCTGCTGTCATCCTGCTTCTCTCTTTAGGCAGTAAAGTATCTATGAAACAATGACCCAACAGGTTATAGGTTGTCTAGTGGATGGATATGTGTGTGTGTGTCTCCATCCACTAGGCAACCCATAACCTGTTGGGTTATGTGTATGTATATATATGTATCAGTGGTGGGTTTCAAAAATTGTTGGAACCTACTCTGTGGGTGTGGCCTCCTTTGTGGGAGTGGCTTGCCACCCATGTGACTGGATGGGAGTGGCTTGCCACCCATGTGACTGGATATGAAATTATGAATTAGTACTTAGGTCGGTCCAAGTAGCTATTGAGAAGTTAGTGGTTAGAAGCAATCATAAAGCAAGATATGGAATTAAAACCAGAAATATTTTGTTGGCTATTTGAAAGGGAGTATAATATATATTTAATTTTACACATGTTACCAGCTGCTGGAATTGTGTTTGCACAACAGTGGAAAAACAGAGATATGTAAATGAATAAATATTACAATGTGCAGGAATAAATAAATTGACAATTAAAATCAAGAAGGCTTTGAATACTTTTTCACATGGGGTTGGTTTTAGCAATTTCCAACTAACGGAAACAGAAATTAGAAATCCAAAAGTATGAAAGAAAACACCAATTAAGATTTATAGAAAGACGGCAGCTCCGATCACACTTTAAGCCCAAAACCCAGCCTGAAGATGGCGAGTGAGACCTCGCTGAAACGTTGCCAAGACAATCTCAATCTTACACCGGAAAAGACCCGAACACAACAAGACCAGCATACCTACACCCATGAAAAACTACGAAAACAGATATACATTTCCAAATCCATTAAAAAAATAGACCTCTTATTTCTACCATGAGTAACATGGGGTGGGAATGGGAGGTGGGGGGGTGGCATTCTTCAAAGAACTCAGTAAAATCTTCCTCTTCAAAAGGAAAATAAAAAGAGAAATTGCACCATGCAGAGCAAGTCCTGCAGTTCTTAGGCAATAGTCTAACAAGAGCGAAAGAAAAACAGAGAGAAGAAAGAAAGAAAGAAAGAAAGAAAGAAAGAAAGAAAGAAAGAAAGAAAGAAAGAAAGAAAGAAAGAAAGAAAGAAAGAAAGAAAGAAAGAAAGAAAGAAAGAAAGAAAGAGGGAAAGAGGGAAAGAGGGAAAGAAAGAAAGACCAAAACTGCTACGGCTCTGAAAGAGTTGATGAGCCAGCAATTGAACGAACTGCATGATCGAACAATTCATTTGCATCAGATTAGCACAGAAACACTATTTTCTCCATGCAACATCAAGCAAGGGTTGAAGCAGAATGGAAATCTATCCTTCATAACCAACAAGCAGTGAAAGAGTTGTCTCCATCTACAGAAAAGCAGCTAAAACAAAAGACACATAATTATGAAGAGAAAAATGGCAAGGAATTGATATAAACTGGATTGTGCTCCCTGTGTCCCTCTGAGACAAGGTCAGATCTCTTGTTATTTCACTCACAAACATTTTTTTTAAGTGCCAACAATCAATGAAAGGATTGGTGCCATAAAACCATTATAAAATTAAGACCATTATACAAACTCTATCTATCTATCTATCATCTATCTATCTATCATCTATCTATCTATCTATCTATCTATCTATCTATCTATCTATCTATCTATCTATCTATCTATCTATCTATCTATCTATCTACTGTAGGAAGTTATCACCCATCCCTCTCCCAGAAAAATGAAATATCCTAAGAAATATTGAAAAGGCAGAATATTTCTGTGGATGTGAAAAGAAAGATACATGTTTTAAAAGACAGAATAGCTGTCTGCAGCTTTCTGCCCATCCCCACTTTGTCAAGGGGCCATTAAGAAGGCCAAGCTAGTCCCTTTACATGATAAAGACTTCTCTACTTCAGCTCCAGGGGGATGGGATTAAGGCATGATAATATTGGCACGTTACCCAACTCACCACATGGCATCTGAGAACTCAACCAAACCTGGATTCAAAACACAGCCTAGAGAGTTGCCCCTGCATGGCCCCATGGGAGTCTGACAACCAATCAGAATACAAGCTCAAGATCAAAGGCCAGAGGGGGATAAAACCAGGGACTCAGCTTCTCTTCTCTTCTCCCCCTCCCTTCTCTTTTCCACCAACATTGAAGCATGTGATCACCTTTTCTGTTCAGGATTCAAGCCATGTGGTCCTGTCCACCATTAAAACCATCTTTCCAAGCAGCCTCCATGTCTCCAGTGTCTTTTTCCCCATTTGGAGCTGAACCCAGAAGGACATTTATTACATCACTACCTCCATTTCTCTCCCTCCCTCCCTCTCTCCCTCCTTGGTATCACTGTCCATATATGGTCTCTTTATGGCTTTTATAAAATTCCAGAGAAGTATAAAAACAGTGAAAGGAAAACTCTAGAACAGACCTCACATTTTCTTCCAATTTTAGAAGCTAATTTTGCCAAGAAAAACAAACAACCCTATCTATCATACAAAGCTTACCATCTGAATGAGAATCCTAGAAAAATCAGGCTCCTACATTATATGGAGAATATCCAAAAACAGAGAGCATGCTGCCTGAGGAATTCTGGGACTTGAAGTCCACAGGTTTTAAAGCTGTAAAGGTTGGACACTCCTGGAGCAGAGGAATCCTCAGAAGGTGTTTAAAGAACAAAAGAACAATAGGATGATGTGGTTAATCTCCTGCCTTTAATGTCTTCAGAGGTTTCTTGATTGCTTTTTCTTTGCTTTTTCCTTCTGCAGAAAGTGGCTTGTTCGAAAAGGAGTAAGTGCAAGGATCATGTCTAACTTTCACAGTGGAATGATTCAAGAAGCACAGGGGGGTCTGCAGGGTATGATTAAAATAACTCACCCCCCTCCCAAAAAAAAAGATGTTGTGGCTGCCACCTTGATTTTTTTTTTAAATCACACCCTGCAGGATGTGGCTGAAGAGGCAAACATATGTTTACATTGCTTGAAACTGATTTTTTTTTTAATTTTCTTTATGGTGAAAGACTATATTATCTGAATTTCTGTAGTATTTTGTACTTGTATCCCATATAACCTTTACATCTTTTAATGTTAACTATAACAGCTTAGTAAAATAGCTCTGTTTCCAGACCCAGTAATAAGCAGAATAAGATTATGGGACAATCCATATCCATCTATTCATCTCTCTCTCTCTCTCTCTCTCTCTCTCTCTCTCTCTCTCTCTCTCTCTCTCTCTCTCTCTCTCTCTCTCTCTCTCTCTCTCTCTCTCTCTCTCTCTCTCTCCCTCCCTCCCTCCCTCCCTCCCTCCCTCCCTCCCTCCCTCCCCCCCCCTCCCTCCCTCCCTCCCTCCCTCTCTCTCTCTCTCTCGCTAGCTAGCTATCATCCACCCACTCACCCACCCACCCACCCACCTACCTACCTACCTACCTACCTACCTATCTTCCTACTTACCTACCTACCAATTATCTATCTATCTATCTATCTATCTATCTATCTATCTATCTATCTATCTATCTATCATCTATCCATCCATCCACCCACCCACCTATCTACCTATCTTCCTATCTTCCTACCTACCTACCTACCTACCTACCTATCATCTACCTACCTACCTACCTACCTACCTACCTACCTACCTACCTACCTATCTATCTATCTATCTATCTATCTATCTATCTATCTATCTATCTATCTATCTATCTTTCATCTCCATCCATCCATCCATCCATCCAGCATCTCCTGTTCCAACAGGGTATGTAAGACTGGTAGATAGGGAATATCTGTCCCATATTTGAGATTCGTGATTTGATTTTTTGAATTATACCGAAGCAAATATTATATACAAAAGTAACACAGACTTCTGACCCGACCAATGGAAATATATATAAAAATCAAGCCAAACAATAGTTATCATTAGAGCAACGTGCCTGAAATTAGCAGCAGAAACCCTGTAATTTAATCCAAAGCAAATCAGTCAAAACAAATTCAGTAGTGAATTTAAAGGTTTGGGGCTTTTGAAGATGCATACAGTCATGTTTTCATTGGGTCCTATGACTCATCATAACCAAGCATTTAAAAACAACAACAGCAACTGTCACTTCTTGGATAAATCACCAAAAGCTAGAATCAGCAAATCTGCTAAGTCATAAACAATATTTTACAAATCATAAATACTAGATTTACAGAATGAGCAATGCCCGAAGCAAAGAAATGGCATGTAGGTTTGGTACAATACCTGAATACCTTTGTTAGAAACTAAATTTGAATACCGTGTTTTTCCGAAAATAAGACAGGGTCTTATTTTCTTTTGACCCTCGAAATAAGCGCTTGACCTTATTTTTGGGGAGCTCTCATTATTTTTGAGGTGCAGGAAGTGGCGAACATAGCAATAGCAGTTAGACTTATATACCCCTTCATAGGGCTTTCAGCCCTCTCTAAGCGGTTTACAGTGTCAGCATATTGCCCCCAACTATCTGGGTCCTCATTTTACCCACCTCAGAAGGATGGAAGGCTGAGTCAACCTTCAGCCGGTGAGATTTGAACAGTCGAACTGCAGAACTGCAGTCAGCTGAAGTAGCCTGCAGTGCTGCACTCTAACCACTGCGCCACCTCGGCTCTCATGGTCATCTCATGGCTGCTGCTGTGATGCAATATTTTTAGGGAGGGTTTACTGTCATGGAAAGGCTTATTTTAGTGTATGTGCTCAAAAGCCTGATTAGTATCCAGGGAGGTGTTATTTTGAGGTAAACAGGATAATATTTATACTCTTTCAGCGAACAAAACATCTGAAAATGTAAATAAAGGCAACATAAAGACAAAAAAAATATACGTAAAGGCATTTTCCCCACGATGTGTCTAGGAAAGAAATTGAACAATTATGAATTTCTGAAGAGCTTCCTTTCCACAAACTGGCCCCTGCCATCCTTTTATTTAGGATAGCCCAGGGGTTAGCAACTTGCAGCTCTGGAGCCGCAAGTGGCTCTTTCATCCCTCTGCTGCAGCTCCCTATCACTGGTTGGCTCCACAATTTATAGGGCTTTCGGTTAGGACAGGAAAAAGGACGCCGCAGTAGGAGCAGACTCCATGGTGGGGGAACCGGACTTCTGATTGGCTTTAGAATTGAACGGGGGCTTCCGGTTAGGACCTTTGTGGCTCTTTGAGTGTTTAATGTTGCTGACCCCTGGTATAGCCAATTGTTCATGATTTCTCTTTCTGGTAAACCTGATGGTATTCTTCTCCGCTCCTTCAAAATGCCACGTATTCTACCCTAAGACTTATAATGATGGTAGTGTTTGAAGAAAGGTTTTAAAGGCGTCATATTTAATAACACAGTCAATAATACCAGTCCGTTTAATCAGTCAACTGTTTCTCCGGAGTGGACAGTGGAGTTCCTTAGGTCAGTCTCACAGACCCCATTAAACAAGATTTAGTCATTATTTGTGACCCGGCTAGACGAACGTAAAGTTCAATTAAGACCTTCCAGACTAGGTTTTATATATCTATATATCTATATATCTACTGGCAGAATAGGATTATCTGCAACCATTAGATTCAAGGAGCAGTCTTATTTTATGTTATGCTCTCCATTTTTGCACTCTGTCAACACACTTCCTCTCACTGCTATCGCTTCCAGCCACACTATAGCTAATCATCACAACATTTTAAGGCAATATAAACATTTTCTGTCAGCTAGCGGGAATCCTAATCATTATAGCTGTTAGGAGACATTTCTTCCAAATCTCTTGGGGGAAATTGTGATCCTTTTCAAGAAATCTGAAAGACAGTTATTCTGCATGTGAACTGTTCAGAAGTGGAAATTTTTGTTTCCCGGGTTCTATGTCTTCAACAAGGTCAAATAGGGTATAGCTCTTGGAGGGTCACATGAATGTTCTTCCTTTTCTCATATGTATATTAATGTGCAGATATTGAATCATCAAAACTCAGTCATCCATCAATCTTTCCTTTTACTAGTTGCCAAGTTTGGGCATATGTTTTCATGGATTGAAGCCCAGATTATTCTAAATAACTGTTCGTAAGGCTTGAGGTTTCCACAAAGTATGTCTTAATTTCCTAAACTTTTCACTAATTTCTTTGGCGATATCTATCACATCCTCCCAAGATTCTGATGGAAAGAACCGCCAGATAACATTGCCATTTTTGTTGCTCTTGTTATTATTTTATGAAATATGTACTTCATAAAAGCACATGTGGGAGGTGCATACATGCATGGTCCCCCATGGGGGAGTATGAGGGTGTGCCCCCCACAGTCTGTTTTTGATTCCAGGAGGCTGCAAGGAGGCCTACTAGGCCCAAAAAAAGGTGTATGTGGGAGGGTCACACACACATGCAGGAGGTGGGGGGAACTTGGGGGGTAATGCATGCATGCGCAGGGGCGGGGCATATGGGGTGTCACATGTGCATTGCATTATGGCATGCAGTGTACTGTCGCACATTGTTGCACACGCTTTCAGCATGCAACAATATAAAGGTTAGCCATCAGTGACATATACTGTCATGGGTTATTATGGATTTTTTTTAAAAAATCATCAAGACTTTACACTTTTTATAATAAAACATCACAACTTCACATGCTTTGCATATTTACCAAGACAAACAATACTAATCTAACTGCTGTTGCTTTTAGGAAGGCAGACAGAAGGACTAAACCCATCTGAATCAATTTCCATTGCAAAGAAAATTATCTACTATATTTTTCGCCGTATAAGACGTACCGGAGTATAAGACGCACCAAGGTTTGGAAGAGGCAAATAAAAAAAAAAGTTTTTGCACTCTGCAAACCTCCCAAAAACGGCCTGTTTTTCGCAAAAACTGGCCCATTTTTTTTAAGGAAATAGATAGCCTTATAGAGGCTTGTAGAGTGCTCCTGGGAGTTGGGGGGGGCAAAAACGAGCAAAAAATGGCCCGTTTTTCATGAAAACGGGTGTGTTTTTTAAAAAAACAAAAAAAGGCACAGATAGCCTTATGGAGGCTTGTAGAGTGCTACTGGGGGTTTGGGGGGGGGCAAAATTGAGGAAAACCCTCCATTTTTTGCTCATTTCTAAGAGCCAAGGTGGCGCAGTGGTTAAATGCAGCACTGCAGGCTACTGCTAGATCAGCAGGTCAGCGGTTCAAATCTCACCGGCTCAGGGTTGACTCAGCCTTCCATCCTTCCGAGGTGGGTAAAATGAGGACCCAGATTGTTGGGGGCAATATGCTGACTCTCTGTAAACCGCTTAGAGAGGCCTGAAAGGCCTATGAAGCGGTATATAAGTCTACTGCTATTGCTATTGCTATTTCTGCCTTCCCCAGCCCCCAGGAGCTCTCTGAAAGCCTCCATAAGGCTATGCACAGCCATTTTGGTGAAGGGGCGAGGTTTCAGGAGGCAAAAATGCTGCATTAGGTGTATAAAATGCACCCAGATTTTCAGCCTCTTTTTTGAGGGAAAAAGGTGCGTCTTTTACTCCAAAAAGTAGGGTAATATTTTTTTCAACATCAACGAAAGATTAGCAGTGCAAAGAAATCTGAATTGCTTGATTTTCATATAATTAATATTACTCCTCTGGGCCCTGTCCTATAGGAGAGAGTAGATCATCATATGGTCTTTAGTTTAGGCTGTAACGTATGTGGAATAGGATTGATATTATTCAATCCCTTTCTAGTCCTGGTTGGCTACTTGTTAATACTGGAGTCATCCCCAGATAGCATTTATAAAACCAGAAGCCAGAATAGTTTGATAACCACATTTCCTTTCCTTGAGAGAGCCGAGGTGGCGCAGTGGTTAAATGCAGCACTGCAGGCTACTTCAGCTGCAGTTCGGCTGTTCAAATCTCACCGGCTCAAGGTTGACTCAGCCTTCCAGCCTTCCGAGGTGGGTAAAATGAGGACCCGGATTGTTGTTGGGGGCAATATGCTGACTCTGTAAACCGCTTAGAGAGGGCTGAAAGCCCTATGAAGCGGTATATAAGTCTAACTGCTATTGCTATTGCTATTGCTTTATTTCACTTTCTGGACTGAAGACAAGAAAGTGGAGGCAGATACAAACAATACTATTCTAAGATCAGAAACTTGGTAAAAAGGTTGATGAGTTATTTTCAGTTCCACTTTACCTCAGAAACTTTTGAGAAATATCGCAGGGATATTTGATGCACATTCAATCATTGTTTTTATTGCTTTTCCTGCTGGAAAGGATATTGAATATTTGTAATCAAAATTCAGATGAATATTCCTTTAGGAACTCTGAAGGGAAAATGCACAATTGAACAGTGGGCTTCTTCCTTACCCTCGTTCAAAAAAACAACATCTTTCTAAATGTCACAACGCTCTTAAAACTTCTCTATATTTTTTTAAAAAAAATATATTTTAAAGTTCAGTTATATATTTATACTTTAGTGCCCGTGAAGAGAGCTTTCTGGGGAATGGATTTTAATACTTGCAGAGTTATGCTACCTGCCTGCCATTAGTTTTTGTTTCAATTACACTTTTATACATTCTTTTTTTAAGAAGCAACTCATAAATTCACTCCTCAATAGTGCTGCCCTTAGGAGTCAGCTACTATAGGCTTAGATCAGAGGGATAGCTGGATTTATGGTTTTCTTCTACCTACAGCAGAGTGTTTTTTTTTCTTTTTCAATACAATACAATACAATACAATACAATACAATAGCAGAGTTGGAAGGGACCTTGGAGGTCTTCTAGTCCAACCCCCTGCCTAGGCAGGAAACCCTATACCGTTTCAGACAAATGGCTATCCAACATCTTCTTAAAAACTTCCAGTGTTGAGGCATTCACAACTTCTGGAGGCAACTTCTGTTCCACTGATTAATTGTTCTCACTGTCAGGAAATTTCTCCTCAGTTCTAAGTTGCTTCTCTCCTTGATTAGTTTCCCCCCATTTCTTCTTGTTCTACACTCAGTTGCTTTGGATAATAGCTTGACTCCCTCTTCTTTGTGGCAACCCCTGAGATATTGGAAGACAGCTATCATGTCTCCCCTAGTCCTTCTTTTCATTAAACTAGACATACCCAATTCCTGCAACCGTTCTTCATATGTTTTAATCTTCAATCCTTAATCATCTTTGTTGCTCTTCTCTGCACTCTTTCTAGAGTCTCCACATCTTTTCTACATCGTGACGACCAAAACTGAGTGCAGTATTCCAAGTGTAGCCTTACCAAGGCATTATAAAGTGGTATTAACACTTCACGTGATCTTGATTCTATCCCTCTGTTTATGTAGCCTTGAACTGTGTTGGCTTTTTTGGCAGCTGCTGCACACTCCTGGCTCATATTTAAATGGTTGTCCACTAGGACTCCAAGATCCCTCTCACAGTTACTACTGTTGAGCCAGGTACCACCTATACCGTATCTTGTGCATTTCATCTTTCTTGCCTAAATGTAGAACCTTACTCTTTTCACCATTGAATTTCATTTTATTAGATAGTGCCCAATATTCAAGTTTGTCATTTTTTCTTTCTTTTCAAATCTGGTGATGCAAAGCCTTCAAACCGAAGGGAAACTGAAGAAGGTTCTCAGATGAGAAGCAAAATGTTTTCAAGGAAACATCGTGTTGTGGACCCTCTTTCTGCTTTAGATCAACGACCTATGTCAGTGACGGTTAATCTTTTTGTTGTCACGTGGCGAAAGCGTGTGCGAGCCCCCCTGCACACCCACATCCCTGTGCATGCATATGCAACACCATGCTTTCCACCCACTTGCATGTGCATATGACCCCCCCCCACGTCCAATTTTGGGCCTAGTCGGCCTCCCTGCAGCCTCCAGGGAGCAAAAACAGGCTGCGGGAGAGGGGGGGCACCCCTCCACATTCACAGCAGAGACCCGGAAATCAGTTGGCCAGCAGGAAGTTTGCACATGTGCAGTGGAGCTGAGCTGGGGTGATGGCTTGCGTGCCCGCAGAGAGGGCTCTGCATGCCACATGTGGCACATGTCCCATAGCTTCACCATCACAGACCTATGTGATCACATTAAAAGTAACTGTGCCCTTTTCGTTGATGGCATACAATTATTTAACACCAGTGACAATACTGCTACCCTAAAACTCAACCTAGACTATGTCTCAGAATGGTCATGTAATTGGCAACTCCAAATCTCAACAAACAAATGCTCTGTCTTACATATTGGCAAAAAAAAAAAAAAATGGAACACCAAATACAAGTTAGGCGGAAACAATCTTGTTGATGACCCTCACTCAGCCAAGGACCTATGAGTACTTATCTCCAGCAATCTAAGCCACAGAGCCCATTGTAACAGCATTGCCAAAAAGGCATTAAGAGTTGCTAACCTTATTTTGCAAAGCTTCTTCTCTGGTAACATTGTACTGCGAACTAGGGCATACAAGACCTTTGCCAGACCAATCCTTGAATACAGCTCATCCGCCTGGAACCCACACTGTATATCGGATATTAATACGATTGTGCGGGTCCAGAGGCATTTCACGAGAAGAGTCCTCCGCTCCTCTGCTTACAATAGAATCCCTTATGCCACCAGGCTTGAAAATTGGGAGCTGGACAACCTAGAACTACGGTCTGACCTAAGCTTAGTACACAAAATTGTCTGCTACAATGTCCTATCTGTCAATGACTACTTCAGCTTCAACCGCAATAATACACAGGCAAACAATTGATGCAAACTCAAGGTAAACTGTTCCAAACTCAATTGCAGAAAATGCGACTTCAGCAACAGAGTGGTCAACACCTGGAATGCTCTATCTGACTCTGTTGTTACATCCTCAAACCCTCCACAGCTTCAACCTTAAACTGTCTACCATGGACCTCACCCCATTCCTAAGAGGCCCTTAAAGGTGGCGTGGATAAGTGCACCAACCTGCCTACCGTCTCTGTCCTACTGTCCTCATTTATCTGTATCTTCTTCCTTTGTTCAAGTTTATGTCCATACTTATACCTATGACCTTGCACATGTTTGACAAACAAACAAACAAACAAACAAATCGTGTAAAAAATGCCATTCAGGTGATCTATTTTGCAGCATGTCCTTTGGAGATCTGGAGCAATAGCAAAAAAAAAGTTAAGAAGGGGGTAAAAATAATTCAATATCTCTTTAGGGGCCTGAAAGCATGTTTTGCAAAATATTTATTAGGAGTGAGAATAAGTGTTACTTGAGGGGATTCTCCCTTTATGACTTATTTTTTCTTCCTCCCCCTTTTCTCTCTGCTTGCTTTAGAAAGTAGTTCACGCTTTCCCATGGTGGTAATAATTCCTTCCCATGGCACACAATGTCGGAGGCACATCCTTTTCAGTCGGGTTCCCTCCGTCCCTCTTTGTTCGCCTGCTTTGCAGCAAACGTGGAGAAAGGGGGAAGGCGCATCTTGGAAAAAGGGACTGCAAAGAAGGTTGTAGAGAAAGATCGGAAGAAGAAACAGGGTCACGAGATGGACTACAAAGAATTACAGTCCCCCCAGGAGAAGTAAGCGGCGGAAAATATTCTGAACAGCAATCTTGGTTCTGTCTGCAAATGCCCAGAAACAATTCTGTATAGTTCCATTCACCAATCTTTATTTTTATTTTGGAAAGGAAGAGTATTTTTTTTTAAAAAAAAAAAATCATCACAATAAGTAAACTAATGGTTTCGAATTGCAAAGGTATACACGTATGTGTTTGTTTATGTAGTAGATTTATTTTATTTATTTATTAAATTTATTGGCTTCTCATCTTACCATAGGGTAACACTCTATATTTATGCAGGTACAGCTACATCAATATTTACATCTACATCTTTCTCTTTCTGTTTCTTTTTCTACTTCCCTTTCATCTCTGTTTTTCTAATTCTCCATCTCTCTCTATCTGTTCATCTCTACTTATTCATCTCCATCTCTCCTCTTTCTCTCTCCATCTTTCTCCTTCTCTATGCATCTCTCTCTATTCATATCTATCTATCTATCTATCTATCTATCTATCTATCTATCTATCTATCTATCTATCTATCTATCTATCTATCTATCTATCCATCTATCTATCTATCATCTATCATCTATCTATCATCTATCTATCTATCTATCTATCTATCTATCTATCTATCTATCTATCTATCTATCTATCTACCTACCTACCTACCTACCTACCTACCTACCTACCTATCTATCACCTATCTATTTATCTGTTTATCAATTTATCTATCTGTCTGTCATCTATTTATTCATCTCTTTCTATTCTCTCTCTCTCTCTGTGTGTGTCTGTCTGCCTGTCTGTCTGCCTGTCTGTCTGTCTGTCTCTCTCTCTCTCTCTCTCTCACACACACACACACACACACACACACACACACACATACACACACACAAAATACAAAGTGGTTACAAAACCTGTAGAAAGCTGATATAACCAGCAACTGAAGATGCATCACTCACTTTCACTTATGAGTTGTACCAGGACATATCAAATACAATCACCTTTAATATGTTTTCACTCACCAAGCTCTTTCTAAATCCCTGGTACATATCAAATCAAGTCAAGTCAATCAATCAATCATTCATTCATTCATTCATTCTCAGTAAATGTTAGGAGTAGCAGAACACTGTTTTTCAAGGAAATTTGAGGTCAGATGTAGGAGACACTTTTAATAAGTTTTGTAGGATGCCTAAAACCTTTGTTATTTTAGGTGAGAAAAAAAAATCTACAGCAAAGTTAGAAGTCAGTCACAGAGACCAGCAAACAGTTTTAAGCACAGACATTGAGAAGGGCAAGAAAGGACTTCATATACATATATGGGGGGGAAGTGAGTTATATTTAAATGTCCTGGAACTCTTCACCATGTATTATTTCATACCTGATTTTTGATTCTTTAAGCAATACTATATTTGAGCCATTTTAGAATGTCTCGGTGCAATGAACAATTGTTGCCTTCCTTCTTCCTTGATTAAGTGCTACCTCACAAGGAAGGTCATCACAAACTTTAGCAAAGACCAATTCTGCTAATATAGGGAACTGGCATTTGTAGATCCGAGATCGTGAAAAAAAAAACCTTGTTCAAATGCTTCAGCCATATCTCAAGCCATTTTCCCTCCTGAAGCTGAAAAATATAACCTTTGGTAGCCCGTAAACAAAGCACACTGCATTGTTGCAAACTTATTTCATGCTGAGAAAACCTGTCTTTGAAAAACCTCTTTGCAAATCTCTAAACCTCAAGCATATAATTCAGATCCTAATGCTAGCTTTCGGGGGTGGGGAACGACCCTTGAAAGTTTATTCTCCAAACTGTTTAAATGTCTTGACACAGGTAATCGGGGGGTGGGGGGGCTGCTGGGGGCTTGCAGGAGTTAGAGGTTAAGGAGAACCTCTAGCTAAGATTCTGTGCAATTTGGAGACCCCCCCCCCCAAATCCTGGCTGGTCCCGCCCACCCTTCCCCTCCCAGGAGTTGCCACGTGGCCTGTTTTGAATGCAGGTAACTGCAGGGTGCATGTGGAGACTTGGGGAGGGCAAAAAACGGGCATACTGGAAGTTTGAAAAGGAGGTTTCTGGACTCTAGAGGACCTCTGGAGCCTGGGAAGGCCGTTTTCATCCTCCCGTAGCTTTGAAGTAAGCCTCAGGAGTCCGAGGAGGGCAAAAATGTGGTTCAGGAGGCCAGCTAGGCCACGCCCACCATGGCCACACCCACCAAGCAACCGGGCAGAGAATCCCTTATTAATTTTTTTATTATTATTAAAGAGTTTTAATAGATTTTACAAATATTTCCCCTTACCCTTCCCTCCCTCCACCCCAACCTTGCCCTCCCTCCAACCCCGCCCCTCCTCCAACTCTCCCTCCAACCTCCCAGAGCAAAATACGGGGTATAAACATTTAATAATCATACACTAACATAAGCTAACTAACTTTAGCATCCTACCTTCTCTAGTACTTTAACTCCCCTTTTATTAAGCTAACTTTAAGTAAATGGTAACATTCCTCATTCATAAGCTAACTGAAATTTTTTATTAAAATTTTTGAAGCCCAACCCCGCACAGGTTTACTGGTCTTCTTCTACATATGTGAAAAATGTACTAGGTTTTTTTTGGGGGGGGGGGAGATAAGGTGCAATATTGCATATTTTGCAGATTCTTAGCCCTTTTAGATTTGTTCATACAGCAAGTGTAAGGGTTGGGGGAAGATCATAGAAAGACAGAACCATAGGACTGATTTTCTAGTCCAATCTCTTGCCCAAGGCACGAATCCTTATATCACCATGGAAAAACGATTGTCCAATCTTTTTTGGAAGGCCTTCAATGATGGTGCACCCAAAATTTGAAATGCAAGCTGTCCCATCGATTAATCATTCTCACTGTCAAAAACAGGGTTGTGAAAATAACTGCAGAACCCCTCACATCCTCGACATAAAATTGTTTCAACCTCTACCCTCAAGACACAAGGACAGTTTTTTTTTCTCCCAAAGCCCTTTCAGTACATCATCACCCAGCAAGAGTCAACCAAGCCTGGGACTCAAAAGACAATCTACAAAGTTACCCCTGCATAGCCCCATGGGAGTCTGACAACCAATCAGAACACAAGCTCAAATTCAAAGCCCAACAGAGGGCATAAAACCCAGGCGCTCTTAGCATTTCTACCCTTTTTTTTTCTTCCTCCAACATCTTCAAGGCATATGATCCTGTTCATCAATAAACCTCCTTTCCAAGCAACTTCCATGAATCCATTGTCTTTTTTACCACTTGGAACTGAACCCAGATGGGCATTTCTTCCAACAAGAATAAGAAACATAATTCATAACAGTAGTGAACACATTTCACCTATTAAATCTGATTTTACAAATTATCCCAGAGGTGAAATGTCCCACCAATGAAAAACCTTCAGTAAAGAGATATTTCAATTTTAATAGTTAAGAATCTGAATTTATTTTAGGAGAAACAAAAGGGTAATTTATCCTTGTTCAAAACACCTAAAGCTTTTAAAGAGCCCTAGGAAATGGCTAGAATTTCTGAGAGAGTTTTGCATTGTATCATCCCTTAATTGAAGACCTAGCAACCTGCTGTGGATTTAAATAAATAATACACATCACCTGTGCCAATACCTTCTAAAAATATTTGCAGATATGCTTTAGATATATTTTGCATCTGGGAAGCCACAGAAACTTATTACCAGGAATTATTTGAAAGAAAAGCAAGTTTGTGTTATATTTTTTCCTAAAAGAACTAGGAACGATGTACAAACCGACATAATTTGGGAGAGGTGTAAAATCCAGGTGATTTCATTAACCACCAGCATTTGGTGCCACATTTCTGTGTTATATAATTTTGTTCATTCTTTAAAGAAAAAGGGAATATCCTCTTAGTACTCTTAATGCTATTTACCACAATACAGTTAATCAATTGGATACATCACCAAAATGTGTTGGGGAGATCCAGCAAAAATTGCATTAAACTCATGAATAAACTAGATTATCCTGTGTGCCCAGTCGATAAACCCGACAATTTTAATTGTGTTTCTTTTACATGAAGAATGGATGTGTGTACAAGCTTCACTTTTGCTTGGTTTCTAAATTTGTCCTTTTTCTTTTTCCTGGTGTTCAGGACTGACTTGATACATTTTATATACATTTCTTCTCATTTGGTCAGTTTGTACATATTTATCAAGGAATTCCAGTTACGCAGATTTCCATTTGATACGTGATCTTAATCAATAGTAAAAGGTAGTATGCTTTTTTTTAAAAAGAAATTGTAGAATGGCATTGTGAAACTCAGAAAAGTGAAAATGTTGATGTATGACTATGATTTGATTTTGATGAGAAAGAGAAAAATTATGGCAGAGTTACCTCTTCTGTCCCCCTCTCTTCGCTCGTTCAAAGACGACAGGCAGACAGACTTAAAAGGAAATAACTTTATCAGTCCTGGCTTCCGCTGGCTGTGAGCCCAAAATAAACATAAATAAAGTCTCTGGCATGAAGATAACAGAATGCAAAAACAAAGATCTCTTACAAAGCAAATCACTTCTCCAAGTGTCTCTTTGAATCAGGGTTACAGAAAGCAAATCACTTATCCAAGTGTCTCTCACAAACAAACCACGACCGATGAACAATGGACTATGAACGTTGACTTCTGCAACCAGGGTGTGGTACCATCAGTCCTTTTATCTCCAGAAGTCCACACTAATGAGCCCCAGCTGTATTGTTATTCCTGCATCCCGACTCAACTCACAGCAAACTTCTGCTGAGTCACAAGTCACCTATGCATACAAGTAGGCCTCCAGATATACAACTATTTAAAGTACAGCCAAGACTGACCTTTCTTTTGAAGATCTCCTAAAGTTACTACAATCATTATTTGGATAAAAGAGAAACGAACTAACAGACAGAAGAGAAACGAGGAGCTCTGAAAATTAATTTCAGTGTGTGGATAGCAGACTGAGCCAATATTGAGCTCTCCATCCCTTTTTTAAAATATGTATTTGAAATATAACTTAACACGTGTCCCTACATTGGAGCCAAGCATGCAGATTGGTCTCAATCCAATTTAAGAAAATCTTAAAAAGTTATCCTTTGATGTGCTTCTTCCTTCAAGTTTTGTAAATGAGCACTCTACTCCTGAGTACATTTTGGCCTTCCATGGCACTGATTTGAAAGAGTAGCGAAAACCTAACTCTAAATCTCACCCCTTTTATTCTGCTTTACCATAGAGAAGTTAAAGTTTTTAAAAAAAGCAAAACAGGACTAAAAGAGTTTAAGAACCATTGCCTGGGAAAATTCTCAATGGAATCTGTGGGCATGTGTGTTATGCCCACTACTCAAGTTGGAGAATTCTAGTTCCTGCTCTCTTTTTTTACAACTGCATGTTATAGCCCCATGATGGCGAATCTATGACACGCATGTCTGAAGTGATACACAGAGCCATGTTGCCTGGTACGTGTTGCCAGTTCCTCTTCCAGATTTTTAGCGTGCATGCACGCCAGGGGTGCGTTCTGGCCAGTGGTGGGTTTCAAAATATGTTAGAACCTCTTCTGTAGGTGTGGCCTGCTTTATTGGAGTGGCTTGCTGGCCATGTGACTGGGTGGGAGTGGCTTGCCAGCCATGTGACCAGTCGGGGGTGGCTTGCTGGCCATGTGACCAAGTGGGAGTGGCTTGGCGCTTAGCAACCAAAATGTTGGCTTAGAAACTCTGGCATTTGAAGCACACAAGTCTTAAAGCTGTCAAGTTACAAGACCCTTGCACCCCTAACCCTTTAGAAAAAAAACCCAGGGGTGTTCAAACTTGACAGTGGACTTCAACTCCCAGAATTCCTCCTCTCGCTCTTCATCTTGATGATGTGCGGACAGGCGGAGGGAGGGAGCTGGAACCAGTTCTAAATGGCAGTGTAGATTTATGGAACCTCTTCTATAGAAGAGGTTAGAACTGGCAGGAACCCACCCCTGGTTCTGGCACTACTGCTGATTCACTTGTATGCCTGCCACGCACACTTTATAGCACCCATACGCAGTACAATTAAAATTGTTATACGCATGCGCAGAACAGAAAAACAAGATGGCGCCACCGCCCGGAGTTCCAGTTTGGGGGCGTGGCAGGCCTGGGTTGCTGTCAGTTCCAGCCACCAAGGCCGCCAAACCACTACCAGTTCGGCTGAACCAGTCCAAACCTGTAGGAACCCATCACTGATGCATGCTTGAAAATCAGCTCTCCTTTGTGCATGTGTCAGTGCCGGAAAGAGCTATCCTTCCGTTTTCTGGCACTAGCATACGTGCTGGCCACCTGATCATTGCACATGCATGCACACCCGTAACTAGATCATTAACTGGCCACTGCACATGCACACGCTGGAAACTGGGCGTTCATTTCCCAGCATGCGCCTGTCCCATGGGCAGCTCCTCTTTCGGCAAAAGATTCGCCATAACTATTATAGCCTGACTCATCGTTGAAATGTACATATTGGAATTCTCGGTGTGTCACTCAATACATTTGCTCAACAAGGTGCGGGGAAAAGATCTTGAAAGTGGCGAGATGGATCGGTGTGTGAACAAAATGTAGACACAACGAGTGACAGCATTTAGACTTAGATACAGCTTCAAAATCAAACCTTTATTGTCAAGGCATATCATGTACACAATGACATTGTAATTCTAAGTCGTAGCATATTGTCCCCAACAATAAAGGTCCTCATTTTACCAACTTCAGAAGAATAGAAAATTGAATCAACCTTGAATTGCTCAGAATCGAATTTCTTGAGTGAGAAGTGAGTCAGCCTGCAGTACCACATTCTAACCACCACGCCACCTCGGCGCATAGACAGGATAGATGCTATTGATAAATGTTATAGCAAAAAATATTAATATGTTTAGAACCATGATAAAATGCTCATCACTTCCCTACACTCCCTGGAGGACTTACTGATGCCGGCTTGCACAATACATCTTAGTATGAAATAAATAGCACAGACTTTGTGCCTGGAAAACAAACAAACATTCATTTCATTACCGCTTTGGGAGGGGGAGGTTTCACCCCCTTTTTTTTCCGTAGACCAAATGCCTGCAGACACAAAGACCATCAACTTCTACAGAATTTATCATTTCTTCAAAGTCCTAATTTGCTGTGACTCTCAAAGATATTGAAGGGGAAAAATTGAGAAGAAGGATAAACAGCTGAGATGCTCAATACGTCCATCTATCTCAAAACTCAGGACATCATCTCAAGATTGCATCTTCTCTGTGACCTTCAATTTTTGAATCAAACTTTCGACAGATCTCTTCACTTCATGGGACAGTTGAGACTCAGAACCATTGTGAGCAGAAAAGGGGTCAGAAAGTGGATCACTTTTGGATGGAGAGAATAAGATTGCCAAAAGGACATGAAGAGTTGTTAACCTAATCTTGCGTAGCTCTTCTCTGGTAATCAATTAGTGCTAACCAGAGCATACAAAACATTTGCTAGCCTTATTTTCGAATACAGCTTAGTTGCCTGGAACCCGCACTGCATATTGGACATTAATAGAATTGAGCGAATCCAGAGATATTTCAAGAGAAGAGAACTCCACTCCTTTGCTCGCCACAGTATATCTTAATTTTGGTCTTAGACAACTTAGAAGTATGCCAACTTTGGTCTGATCTAAGCATAGTACATAAAATTATCCACTACAATGTCCTACCTGTCAATGACTACTTCAGCTTCAACCACAACAATACCCGAGCTCACAATAGATACAAACTTAAGGTAAACTGCTCCAAACTCAGTTGCAGAAAATACAACTTCAGGAACAGAGTGGCCAACGCCTGGAATGCATTACCTAACTCTGTGGTTTATTCCCCAAAACCCCAAAAACATTAACCTTAGACTGTCTACTGTTGAGCTTTCCTAACCCTAACCTTAGACTGTCTACTGTTGAGCTTTCCCCATTCCTAAGAAGTCTGTAAGGGGTGTGAATAAGCACATCAGGGTGCCTACCGTCCCTGTCTTAATATTTCTTTTTATTTGTATTCATTTTGTGTATTCAAAAGCATGTTTATACTTATATGTATTATCTGATATGTGCTTGATGAAACAAATATATAAATAAATAAATATAAAATATGCTAGGATGCATTATGTTTTTTTCTGGTGAGTTACAACACTTGGCTAGTTAACAAAACTGGAGCCATTATCTTTCTTTAAAGTTCTTTCATTCCCCTACAAATATTCATTGTTTTTTGTTTTATCTGTCATAGGTTTTCGTTTTCCTGATGTCTTGGATATTCAAACCAGTCTTTTTCCAATCTATGTTGGGTTGCTTGCAGAAAGATTTTTAGGAAAATGTCAATCTAGTAAAGAAGAGTCCGGGATCATGCAGATACCTATTTCTATTCAAAGAAATATGAGCAGAACATTTTTCTAGCCTTGTCATTCAATTGGACAAGGTAAGAATCCATGTGCTGGGAAAATGATATTCATATTCTTTCCCCTAAAGGATTAAAAGACCAACCAACCAACCAACCATCCATCCATCCATGCATCCATGCATCCATCTCTTTCCCCTAAAAGACTTAGTCTGTCCAGATTGAAATCAATCATCTAGCTAAAAGAATATGAGAAGCTGGAAGTGTCAGGATCTGAAGGAGCAACTAGATAGAAAGTGGAAATCAACCCACCCACATCTATCTACCTATCTATCTATCTATCTATCTATCTATCTATCTATCTATCTATCTATCTATCTATCTATCTATCCATCCATCCATCCATCCATCCATCCATCCATCCATCCATCCATCCATTCATCCATCCGTCAGCATCTTCATATCCGGTCACATGGGCGGCAAGCCACTCCCATCCGATCACATGGGCAGCAAGCCACTCCCACAAAGGAGGCCACACCCACAGAGTAGGTTCGAACAATTTTTGAAACCCACCACTGATACATACATACATACATACATACATACATACATACATACATACATACATATAATTTTTGTGAATGGCGAGTACTTCCAACAAGCAGATGTACTAAAAGCTCACATGAAGGCAGAAGTAGAGTTTAATAGCAATAGCAATAGCAGTTAGACTTATATACCGCTTCATAGGGCTTTCAGCCCTCTCTAAGCGGTTTACAGAGTCAGCATATTGCCCCCACAATCTGGGTCCTCATTTTACCCACCTCAGAAGGATGGAAGGCTGAGTCAACCCTGAGCCGGTGAGATTTGAACAGCTGAACTGCAGATAACAGTCAGCTGAAGTGGCCTGCAGTACTGCACCCTAACCACTGCGCCACCTCGGCTCTCAAAGGACTTAAAAAGTCCCAGAAACCATTTCCTCTAACCTGGCCCTTTAGTATTATAATCTGCCTGCAACTTTTTAGAGCCAGGTTTGATTCTTAAAAGTTCTCATGCAGGACTAAGGGAAAAGCAATTAAAGCAAGGCAACAGGTTGGTTATGGATGAATGCAAAGCACAGCTGAATTTGTTGTGTGGAGGAGAAAGGGGGACAGAGAACGAAACCTGAACACCCAGTCGCAAATTCAGCAGAAAAGGTGCCATAGAAATTAATGGCTGCAGAGAACAGGGTTAGTGACCTCATTAAAAAACCCAGTAGCAAATATCTCTCCACATTTTTTTCACAGTTTGCATCTGCCATTCTGTGATAACTCATCTCTTGTTGGAGAGGGGGGAGAAAAAGGGAGAAAAAAAGTTGTTGCAGCATTTCACACCGGTCTCTTGGTGCTGGGAGTGTGTGGGTAAAAACCCGGCTCCAGTGCCTCTCGAAGGTTTGTTAGATAGGAAACAGCACATTAAAATCAATCAATCAATAATCAAGTTGATGCCACTAAAAATATTTGTCTCCTACTTCTGCACGATTAGATCAAACCGAAGGAAAATCTCAGGATCACTCAGCAACAATGCTTTCTTGTGGAAACAGCAAGCTCTTAAAGGTAATCTGTCAATCTCAAATATTTCAAAGACATAGGATGCAGCCTCTCCTCTCCCAATTGAATAGAAAGGGGGAGATGGATTTGTTGACCCTCCCACACACACAAGTTGGTGAATCCCCCCCCCCAAGTTGGATATCCATCAAATCATCTATCCTTAACTTGATTTTCCTCCCTAGAAGCAGCGATGGGTTTCACATTTTGTTACCACTGGTTCGCCATGCACATGTACTCCCACTTTATGCCCCTTCCACGCATGTGCCTGGCCTTCTGTGCATGCACTTTGCTCACACGCAAATCTTCTGTGCATGCGCCCGGCCTCAAAAAGGTGCCTACGTAGAACATTATAGACCAGGGCCCACCCTCGATTTCTACTACTGGTTCGGACGAACTGGTTCAAACCGACTGAATTCCATCTCTGTCTACAAGGGTTCCAAATAGTGATCCTTCGCGGTGAGCAAAACAGAGTCTCCTTGTTTGTATCGTGCTTCCATTAAGAAGAAAATAACACAATATTTTAAAAGCCACTTGTACCCATTTCATCTGCCTCCCATTCTTCTCCATTTCTGTGTCACCTTTCCTTTCCTTTACAGGCTTATTTGGCTTCAAACCTTGGTGAACCGAGCTAGAATACGCTGTTGAATTATTCAGAGAGTTTATTGCCATGTTTATTTTTGAATCACCGCTTTTCCACATCCTGTTTCCTCACTAACCTGAGTTTCATTTCCTGTTTTGCAAATACACCCGTGGTTTTTTTCCCCCTCTTTCCCTGAGGTTCGGCTCCTATCCTGAGATATTTCTTTTAGATTGTCTGCTCTGTTAATTTCAGCACCCATTTTGACTGACTCCACTCAATTGCATCCTATACGGTGGCTAAAAATAAAATTTTGAATAGCACAGAGTCAAACTTGCTGTGAACTTTCTCCTTTGGTCATCTGATGATTCAACCTAGTTGTTGGTGGGTACAATTCAGAGATGGGTCCCTACCAGTTCACACCTATTTGGTAAAACCGGTTCGTCAAATCTACCGAACCGGTTAGAAGAGGTTCCACCAGTGGACCTGGAAAGCAGGCCACACCTACAGAAGAGGTTCCAAAATTTTTTGAAACCCACCACTGGTCCTTGGAGAGGATTATTCTACACTATCATGCTCCTATTTATAAAACTCAGTGCCTCTGTGAAAGCTAAGGATGACTACTGCGTTTGTGGTGCAATCAGAACATTGCATGTGTTGAAGTTGTTTTAACGCAAACCAAAGATGCCTTTTAAAAAGCAAGTTTACATCATATTCTTATGAATGCCAGTGCTGTGTGTGAGGTAATTTAAGGTGGTTCTGACAGGTGTCGTCGGCATCTTCATATCCGGTCACATGGGCGGCAAGCCACTTCCACAAAGGAGGCCACACCCACAGAGTAGGTTTGAAGAATTTTTGAAACCTACCACTGGTACAATTGGAAAATATTTTTTCTTCTTAAAAAAAAAAACATACCAGTAGTTCTCAACGTACAACCACAATAGGGATCCAAATTTTGATCACTAAGTTAAGCGATACATTAGATGACTGAAGTTGTTTCTAAAACTATTTTTATGATGATCATGAAGTGAATCCAACTTCCCAGATTGACTTTCCGTAACGAAAGATGTCTGGGATAGCCACAAATCATGATCATTTGACCCCCAAGACACTGTAACCAGTGGTGGGATTCAGCCAGTTTGGGCCAGTTCGGGCAAACTGGTTGTTAAATTGCTGGCTGTCCCCACCCCTTCCTGTCCTGCCACTTCCAGGAGTCTCCCTGTGCCCCATTTTGACTCCCAGGTAAGTGCAGGGAGGCCTAGTCGACCCAAAACAAGGCATGAGGGGTGCATTGCCCCCCACACCCCATTTTTGCTTTCAGGGAAATGAAGGAGGCCAAATGCTGCCTCCACCACCATGGCAACTGTCACCCAGCCTGTCATGAGGGCAGAGAACTGATTGTTAAATTATTTGACTCCCACTACTGACTGTAACCATCATAAAGGTGAGCCACTTGCCAAGCACCTGGCTTTTGTTTGCATGACCATGATGATGGTATCAAAGTTATAACCTTGAAGGTCGGGCTGTAAGTTCTTTTTTTCTCAGGTTGTCAATACTCTGAACTGTAGTTAAACCATTGTAAGTCGAGAACTACCTGTAAGTAAAAGCTACCTTTTATTAGTACTCATAACAACAGCAGCAGCAGCAACAACATTCTTGTGTTCCATTAAAAAAAATATTCAAACTTGCAATAGGATATTGGTAATTTCTGGCAGTTCTTCCTGTGATTATATGAAGAGTTACGTATGGCAAAGAGCACTGATTTTATAGAGTCCCAAACCAGGGATGGTAGTCACTTACTTTCCCTACCGGTTCGCAAATGAGTGTGTGTACTTTGGCTTGAAAACATGACTAAATAGGACAGCATAGAGCCGGGAAGATTTCTACCATTGGTTCAGGTGAACCGGTCCGGAACGGCTGAATACCATTTCTATCTCAAACCCTGTAACAGCTATTCTTCTCCATAGTGGTTAGATTAAGTTGGAGGACATTGTTGAATTGTATAAAGGGCTCCATGACATGAGTCACTCTTTTGTTTTTTGTAGACAAGAATGATGAGCCATGGTGGCGCAGTGGTTAGAATGCAGTATTGTAGAACAACTCTGCCGACAGCCAGGAGTTCGAGCCTGACTGGTTCAAGGTTGACTCATCCTTCCATCTTTCTGGAGTCAGCAGAACGAGGACCCAGATGTTGTGGGTTTTTTTTTTGGGGGGGGGGTAATATTCTGACCTTTGTGAACTGCTCAGAGAATGATGTAAAGCACTGTGGAGCAGTACATAAGTCTAAGTGCTTTTGCTATTGTGATTGCTATTTCAGGAAAAAGAGAAAGACGTAAAGAATGATATTTTATACCCTCCAGTTCTAAAATATAAGGAATCTGAGATAACAGCAAAACTAATTGACTATTAACCGTGTGTGTGTGTGTGTGTGTGTAGAGAAATAAAGAACATTACAGCTCAATGTTGAGACAACAAATTAACCTTGATCACAAAGAATCATATTGTTTTGTATGACTATGAGTAAAGAACCAATTAAAAGGCTGAGAGTGAGCACATTGCTTGAAGTGTTCTTTTGACATCTGTTTTACTAAGATCTTTCTATAAACACATTATAATCCTTTTTTTACAGCCTGGTGTGACTGAGCCAACATTCTTCATCGGCAGATAAATTCCAGGCATTACCAATATAATTGGCATTTTCAGCTTTAAGTCTTTTGCTCCAACTTTATTAACAATATTAAAAAAATATCAAACCAATACGTAACAGCCAAAAGAGCTTTGCCAAAGCCAACGTGTCAACATGCCTTCAAATTTATTGTACCTGTAATGCATAAAGGTAGATTAGCACCCCCGCTGTTGAGTCAGAACTAATCAGGTGTTTACTTCCTTTGGCCACAGTTTTCTTTCAACTACGCAGACATCAGCAGGGGCTTCTTACAAGTGGCAGGATTTATCTCCCATAATTGCAATACTACACAGTTAGCCAGTTTGTTAGAAAGCTTTATTGCTATCTTTCTACGATACTTCAAAAGAATCCTCTGAATAGATCTGCACTTTTTGGTAGCTATTCAGCTGACCCACAATCCACTGGAGGGATTCAAATAATTTAATAACTGCTTCTCTGTGGTAGAAACCAGCCCAGTAGGTGTGGCTCAGTGGTCATGTGATCAGGTGGGCGTGGCCAACTCAACATCACTCACATCGATGGGTGTATCACCTTAGTTGTTACAATGTAATAAGGGTTAACGGGAGACGCAGTTTCTGTAAGCAGGGCAATAAAGGTTAGGCTAGAAACAACACCAGAATGCTTCCTTCCTGCCTTACAGGATTAGCCCTTAAAGTGGGGAAAGAAACAAAATGAGATTTCTTCCAACAACCGGTACTCCGAACTGCTTAGAAAGTTAACAACTGGTTCTCCCAAATAGGCGCGAACTGCCTGAATCCCACCACTGCCGCAATCACACCCGGTAGCTTGACCAAGGTTTGAACAAACTTTGACATAGTTCAACTAAAGAAGTATCTGATTGCCTTTTCCCCCCCGCCCAGCCTATTGTGGGGCTGCATTTGTATCACACGTTCTGCAGGCCTTCTCTTCCATGAAGTGTTTTGATTTGAGGCCGCATCTACCAGAGTCTTTAGATTAAAAAATTATGCAGCTTCAAGCAAGGGTGTTTTTTTTTTAAATCATATGTTAACAGACGCAATGAGCAGATAGGTATGCCAAACAAACAGATTGCATCTCCTACGTCCAAAGGCAGTCTTTTAATTTCACAGAATGGGCAGCCAGAGCCAATAAGCACTAAATCTTCAATAAAATCATAGATTAAATCAAAGCGAAACCTGAAGAAAGTGGGAGATAAAAGACATAGAAGGACATTTCTTTTGAAATCCAATGGATGGGCTTTATTCCCCCTTAGCCTCTGTGGGAAAGTGGAAGGTCCCCCCTCCCTTCACTCTTAACAGTTTATGTGTTCTTGGAACAAAGCTTTTAGAGAGAGAAATCTTGCATTATTCTTGCACGCTGCACTTAAGCAGCCGAAGCATAGCATTATTGCCATTTTTTTAAAAGTTTAACTTTATTTATTCATTATTAAATGAGGTCAGTATTTTATTACAGAACCATAATCCCAAAGCAACTTTTGGTGGATACCTTGGTACAAACAGCATCAGATGGAATAATACTTGGGATTTTGGTACCTAACAGTTACAATAATGCAATATTGCAATAATACAGTAGTAGGGATCTTGGAGGTTTTCTAGTCCAACCCCCTGCCTAGGCAGGAAACCCTATACCGTTTCAGACAAATGGCTATCCAACATCTTCTTAAAGACTTCCATTATTGGGACATTCACAACTTCCGGAGCCAAGCTGTTCCACTGATTAATTGTTCTAACTGTCAGGAAATTTCTACTCAGTTCTAAGTTGCTTCTCTCCTTGATTAGTTTCCACCCATTGCTTCTTGTTCTACACTCAGGTGCCTTGGAGAATAGTTTGACTCCCTCTTCTTTGTGGCAAACCCTGAGATATTGGAACACTGCTATCATGTCTCCCCTTCTTTTCATTAAACTAGACATACCCAGTTCCTGCAACCGTTCTTCATATGTTTTAGCCTCCAGTCCTCTAATCATCTTTGTTGCTCTTCTCTGCACTCTTTCTAGAGTCTCCGCATCTTTTCTACATTGTGGTGACCAATACTGAATGCAGTCTTCCAAGTGTGGACTTACCAAGACATTATAAAGTGGTATTAACACTTCATGTGATTTTGATTCTATCCCTCTCTTTATGCAGCCTAGAACTGTGTTGGCTTTTTTAGCAGCTGCTGCACACGGCTGGCTCATATTTAAATGGTTGTCCACTAGGACTCCAAGATCCCTCGCACAGTTACTGCTATTGAGCAAGGTCCCACCTTGAAGTTGAAGTTCCTTCAATAATTTTTTGCAAACTCAGTCTGGTGTTATCTACCTACCTACCTACCTACCTACCTACCTACCTACCTACCTATCTAACATCATGTCTTGTTCTAAGACACACTTAGTGGTTTCCAGGTCCTCTTTTCTAACAGACCCAGAATCACAATTCCTGGATTGTGTTCATGATGAAAACCTTGACCCTGTATTAATCACAAAGGTGTTTCATTCCAATTTCAGCATCACATACTTGCAAAGCAGGGTCCGTGTCCCTTTTCTGTGGCTTCCTCCCTTACGACTATATTCCGATTCCTTAATTCCAATTTCTACTGTTTCTATTTTCATCTCTGTTATTTATGATCACTCAGGAATGGCTCCGTTCAGGACAGCGGAACTGTCACTTATCCTAAAGCCTCTTCACCTCTCCTGTTCTCCTGCTCAACGTGCCATTTTCTTCCTGAACAGTTGCATTTCAGCTGTCAGTGGGAACAGCAAAGATGTCCTTTCTTGATAAAACTGTGCCTGTGGCACACAGTTCCTCCATACTGCTAATTAGCAGGAGATAGGCCAGTGGAGGGTTCATTGGTGTCCTTCAACTTGACTGCCAAGACTGACAATCTTCACTTTACTGTCATATTTTACTTCACACTCAAGGAAACTGACGGAAGCTTTGGAGAGGTCTATTAAAAAGGTACCCAAGTGGACAGATGAAAACAAAATAATAATAACAACACAGTTGCAGAAAGCAATCTTTCATGCTAGGAAAACCTAACCTCTAATTATGGGTATGTATCTCTATATTGAGATACGGTCCAGGTAAATTGCTTTGATTGGCCAGCTACCATTCAAAAGAACCATTCTTAATGCATTTGAATAAGAAAGCAGTCAGGTAAAAATTAGTGACATGTTATCTTTTAGAGAAGCTCAATCATTACAGGAGACCTTAAAGCCGAGACTTATTCTTGTTTACGCCAAGAATCTGTAAATTGCCAATACTGATTCATGGATACATGAGCCAGCTAATAAATCTCTATTGGAGAGAGCAGAGGGAAATAGGTTCAGATGCAAATATCTTTGGCTGTCACAAACATGAAATTATAGACTTCTTTTTCACCCAGGGGCACAAAAAATAGTGCAGCTTTAAAAGAATTAGGCTGTCCATGTTGTATCTCCACACATTTCATGTCAGAAACCCCATCAATTTTTTAAAAAAATTGATGTGGTTTCTGAGGACTATAAGGACTACCAAAAATTTGATGTGGTTTCTGAGGACTAGGAAGGACTACCAAAATATTCCCAAAAGAATTGGGTATATTTCTTTTGGCCGATAACTATTGTTTAACAGCACGAAAACCATTTTGTTTACACAACATCTTTATCCTCGTCATTTTACAATTGTCTTCTAGTCCAACGTGATCAAGATCACGTGAAGTGTTGCTCTTTAATTCCACTGTAAAAATAGGACAAGCTGAATATATTAATAGATTGTAGAAATACACCGAAGGGAGGAGTAGAGGGATAGAAGAAAGAGGGGTAGCGAGGGTGGGAGAGAGGACTGGAGGGAGGGGGAGAAGGAGGGGAGGGAGTGTATCGGGAGAGAGGAGTGGTAGAGGGGGAAGGGAAGTAGGGTAGAGGGGAATGATGGAGGGAAGAAGGAAAGTTGGAGGGGGGCGAAAGAAAGGGTGTGTGGAGGGTCGAAGAGGTACATTGGGTTTCTATTTTTGCGGGTATTGTCGACAAGAGGAATGGCTGTGTTTATTGTTTAATGTTATATGGCCCCGGTTATGCACAGTATATATGTGACTGTACAAAAATGAAATGGAAAATAAAAACACATTTACAATAAAAAAAGAAGATCACGTGAAGTGTTAATACCACTTTACAACGCCTTGATAAGGCCACACTTAGAATACTGCATCCAGTTTTGGTCACCACGGTGCAAAAAAAGATGTGGAGACTGGAAAGAGAGCAGAGAAGAGCCACAAAGATGATTAGGGGACTGAAGGCTATAACATATGAAGAACGGTTGCAGGAACTGGGTATGTCTAGTTTCATGAAAAGAAGGACTAGGGGAGACACGATAGCAGTGTTCCACTATCTCAGGGGTTGCCACAAAGAAGAGGGAGTCAAGCTATTCTCCAAAGCACCTGAGGGCGGAACAAGAAGCAATGGTAGGGAACTAATCAAGGAGAGAAGCAACTTAGAACTGAGGAGAAATTTCCTGACAGTTGGAACAATTAATCAGAGTAACAACTTGACTCCAGAAGTTATCTCCAACACTGGAAGTTTTTAAGAAGAGATTGGATAACCATTTGTCTGAAGTGGTGTGGGGTTTCCTGCCTAAGGAGGGGGTTGGACTAGAAGACCTCCAAGGTCCCTTCCAACTCTGTTATTCTATTCTTGTTTTGATATCGAACAAAGGGATAGAACGATGTAAGCATGATTGCAATTCCCCCCTTCCCTTTGTGAAAAACTAAATGCACAGGTATTGCACCTATGACAGCATCATAAATCAAAAGCGAAGACTGTCAGGAATTGTGTGTTTATATCAGCTGAATTTTAGCAATCCGCATCGGGAGCACTAGAGCAAAGTGCAACCTTATTGAAATTTATAGGCGTTCTGCACAACTTTGACTGGCTCTGAACTTTGGTGCTCTCCTGCCCATCATCTCAAAGGCTTTTCTCTGGCTCAGTGGCTTATGGCTAAAGAATAGAATTCTGTTTTCAAGATCTCACATTGGCATATCACAGTGGTAGATATTGGGGCATAAGGGGAAAGGACAGACAAGTAGGCATCTGTAAAAGCCAGAACTGAAAGCCAGATGTCAGAATTGCCATCCTGAGCTTCAGCTTCGCTTTGCTAGATGCCAGCCTGCCATAGACTATGGGGGGGGGGGGGGGGGGAGAGAGCTGCCTGGAAGGGGGAAACCGAAACTACTCACTGTGCCTTCCTGAGATGTTGGCTCATCACCCGCAAGGACACAGACCTGGGGAGAAATGCCATGGCTCACCACCTAACCTGCTGATGTAGGACCATTGCCAAAAC